>NC_064855.1:7017334-7317334 GCF_024139225.1 Suncus etruscus | reverse complement strand
GCTAAAGTGTGAAAAAGTTTCACCGGGACCTTGAGAATGACTGGAGTTGGACGGTCTGGTTTGCCTGGAACCCAGAGTCTATCTTATGCCAATAAACTGAGGTGAGGCCTTTTTAGTAATCAGGTCAAAGATTTTTTCCATTTTCCCCATTTTTTTGGACCTATGCAAACAACGGCTCTTGCTACTATCACACCTTTACTTTTTTTTACTTTTATTCTTTAAGGAAAAAAAATACAACTTATTGAACTTAAAAACAATTGTAGTAGTATACCTGTCTTGAATACAGGCGAGAGATGGGAAGGGGGAAGGGGGTAATGTTACAATGGTGAAGGGGGGTGTTCTGGTTATGACTGTAACCCAAATATGATAATGTTACTTAAAAATATATTTAAAAAAAAGAAAAAAATGCTTTCATAAAAGAAAATTTGTGAGAATTGTTCTATTTCACAATGGGGTCATTAAGTCTTTGTTGAGAGTTTTCTGAGCTGTGTGTTTCTAGTTGAGTCTTCTATATTGTTGTCTTTGGTTATTGAGATTAGTTGGCCTCTATGCCATTTTCTCATCTAATTTGGTGTGTCAATGGGGTGTCAGTTTTGAGAAGTTTGGAGATGGGCCATTTGCTCCAGGAACTCCAGTATCTGTGGAGCTGGGCTATGGACCCTACATGGTGCTGTAGTAGAGAGAACTGGGTATGATTTCTGGGCCTTCTGGAAGTACAGGAGATGGATTTGTGGGAAACAGCCCTCATACACACACTCTGAGAAGACTTACAAGTTTTTTAGTGCAAAGTGTGCCTGGAATTTTTGTTGGGTTTGTGTCTATGCAGAGACTAGTCATGAAGCAGTGAGGTGAGACATTGGCATGACAGCAGCTGTGTGGTATGGATGTGCCTGTGGGGTTTTGGCAGGGTAGTGACCCAGCTCAATACCTCCCAAGGGTGCCCTAGACTTTACAGCTGGAAGAGCAGTGGACCCGTGAATTTTACTGGTTTGACTTGCATCTCTCCTATGATTAGTTATGAATCTGTGGAGTGGGTGATGAGTTGAGGTGCAATGGGTATGGCTCAAGAGGAAATTGTTTTATTGGCAAAAGCATCAAGGCTGTTTGTGGTTGGTTTTCCTTAATTTTAATGTTGCAAACATGAGACTTTTGAAGGCTTAGATTCTGCTTTGCTTAATCACCAAGGCCTTAGAGGTATCTTAATCTAATGGGGCCTGTGTTTAATTAAGTTTACAATATACTTGTATCTGCACATGGATATATTTCCCAATGCATGCAACCCAATAAATACTTGTAATGTGTTACGGGGTCCTTTTCTAACCTCTGATGACATTTCAGTTGCTGAAAGAAAAAATTCTTAATAAACTCTACTCTCTGAGTGCTGGGATATTTGAAATGGGTCAATAATAACTTTGCTTTTAAGTTTAAATGCATCCATTTGTTTTTGTGGTTTAATAATCAGATTATAACTCTGTAATGAAGAACTACTGTTAATTTGCCACTTTATTGCAATAAAAATACTTTAAAATTTATTTTTAGTTCACCTTCTTTTATTTTTTTCATAGAGGATTAGGAGGTTAGGAAGCAGAAAAGAAGCCCTGAAAGGGTGGAAGTGGGCTAAAACAGAAAGAGTGGTGACACGAAGCTCACCACAAAGCGTGATGAGTGCAGTTAGAGAAATAACTGCATTGAGAATGATCCTAACATTGTGAATGAATGAGGGAAGTAGAAAGCCTATCTAAAGTACAGGCTGGGGTAGGGTGGAAAGGAGGAAGATTTGGGACATTGGTGGTGGGAATATTGCACCGGTGAAGGGGGGTGTTCTTTACATGACTGAAACCCAACTACTATCATATTTGTAATCAAGGTGTTTAAATAAAGATATTAATAAAAAATTAATTGAGGGGGTGAAAAGAAAGTAGATGATACCAGGAGCAAACAGTAGCATGAACATTGAGTGGAAATATAAAATGACCAGACCTAAACACTGAATTCAAAGTCAACAACAACAGAATCAAGATAACCCAATCTACAACAACCTATACACAATGGGGACCTTTTACACTAGCAGTCCAGGGGGCAAGAAGGGTGGTACATGATGCATGCTGAGAACAGGGGTGGAGGGAGAACAACACTGGTGGTGGGAATGGCCCTAATTCACTGTTACTGTACCTTTAATATAACTGTGAAAGACTTGTAATTCACATTGGTCATAATAAAATTTTTTTTAAAAAATAAAAAAAAAAGAAATAGTGGTAACAAAGGAAGAGTGGGGGAAATGGTGCAGAAAATATACTGAAAGGAGAAGGAGAAGAGGGGAACTGTGTAGAAGAGAGGAAGGAAGTGAAGAGGAGGAGAGGGGACAGGAGGGGAGAAGAGAAGAGGGGAGGGGAGAGAGGAAGGGAGAGGAGAGAAGAGAGAAGAGGAGAGGGGAGGAGAGGAGAAGGGAGGAGAGAAGAGGGGAGGAGAGTAGAGAGGAGTGGGGAGAGAGGGGGTGGGTGTAAGAGGGGAGGGGATAGGTGGGGAAGGGAAGGGAGAGGAGGACCAGGTTCCTTTAAAATTCACAGTCTAGAGGTTTGCATGTGTCCCAGTGGTTGAGCACTTGACTTGCGTTAGCTCCATCCTTAGCACCACCCATGTTGTCAAGAGCTATCCTGTAGGAATTACTTTTCGAGCCTAGGCACCACAACACCCCTAAACTGTGTGACAACAAAGGGAGATGGTTGGTCAAGATACAGAGATCAACGTATAAAGAGTAAGTTTCAGGGGCCCAACTGTGAAAAAATTGTGAGTGCTGCCTGTGTGTGTCTTTCTCCTGTCCTCTTGCATGAACCTCTTGGAAGTGGACCAAAAAGAGGCAACAGAAAACTTGCTCTCCCAGAAGCTCATTCTAGGGTGGGAATGCCAAGGAACTGCTTCATAACATGAAAACCAGCTATAAGCAGTACTTTGCAGAAGCCCGGTCCCTTGTTTGTGACGTCAGGCTGGAAAAATCTACAAAACTACGCCTGCCCAGTGGGGCCCAACTGTGAAAAAT
The DNA here is from genome assembly GCF_024139225.1 of Suncus etruscus. Lineage (NCBI taxonomy): Eukaryota > Metazoa > Chordata > Mammalia > Eulipotyphla > Soricidae > Suncus > Suncus etruscus. The sequence goes on along the minus strand of NC_064855.1, from coordinate 7,314,297 downwards.
TGTGAGTGCTGCCTGTGTGTGTCTGTCTCCTGTCCAGTCACGTGAAACTCTTGGGAGTGGGCCAAAAACAGGCTCCAGAAGAGCACTTTGGCTCCGATTCGCTAAGCAGCCATGCCCTCTTTCTAAGGAAAGAACACCATTGCAACAAGAAGAAAAAAAATCACACTAAGAACTGTGCTGGATCACTGAAGCCCAGCATTTCTCCCCGGACTGTCTTCTCTGCTGTGTGCTCAGGCCTAAGATTTGATCCTATGAGAGGCTTCATCATGGAGGACTCCCCTCCCTTGGAGGCGAGTCAACCCACCCAGAAAGGGTGGAGCCAGAGGAGTGTGGCTGCGTACACCATTTAGCCAATGAATACCACCACAACACATAGAAAAACCACAATATAACTGTAACAATGGGGAAACAATGCAGACCAGCATCAGACATAGAGAATAAAGATGACAATTCTGATGACCAGATAATGACCAACCAACTAATCAACCTCTCAGATAAGGACTTTAGATAAGCAATATAGAAGATGCTCAAAGAACTCAAAGAAACCATGAATCGAGTTGAACAGAACACTAACAAGAACCAAGAAAATATGAAGACAGAAGTCACAAAACTCCAAACTGAAATAACATGTCAACTAACAGGCCTGGAAAACTCAGTAAACGAAGTGAATGACAAAATGGATAAGCTCTGGGACAGGGTAACAGAAGCTGAGAATAGAATTGGTGCTGTGGAAGATGAGATAAATAACAATTCCATACAGTGGGAGAGATTGGGGAAAAAAAACTTAAAGCAAATGAACAGACAATGGAAAAATTAGTTAAAGAATGGGAACACATGAAAATAGAAGGCTATGATAAGCTCAACAGAAACAACTTAAGAATCACTGGAGTCCCAGAGCCCCAGGAAGAAAATTTTCAGGAAGAATGAACGGTCAAGAACATCATTAAAGAGAAACTTCCAGAGCTAAAGAATATATGTCATCAAATCCTGCATGCTCGAAGAGTACCAACCAAAAGAGACCCCAGAAAAAATACCCCAAGACACATCCTAGTCACAATGACGAATCCCACAGATAGAGAAAAAATTCTGAAAATAGCAAGATCAAAAGGGGAAATTACATTCAAGCGAGCATCCTTGAGATTTACAGCAGACCTGTCACCAGAAACACTCAAGGCCAGAAAGCAGTGGTGGGATATTGTGACAAGACTGAATGAAATGAATGCTTCACCTAGAATACTGTACCCAGCAAAACTTACTTTCCAGTTTGACGGAAGAATACATGGTTTCACAGAAAAAAAAAAAAAAACAGCTCAGAAACTTTACAGACTCAAAACCAGTCTTAAGAGAAAAACTGAAAGACCTAATTTAAGACAAGACTACCCAAAAGACACACCAAATTTCGATATAAAGATGGCATTAAATCCCAGAACAATTCTTTCTCTCAATGTCAATGGACAAATGCACTAGTTAAGAGACACAGTGGCTAAATGGATCAAAAAACTCAATCCAACCTTCTGCTGCCTACAAGAAACGCACCTGAATAGTCAGAACAAACATAGACTCAAAATGGGCCCGGAGAGATAGCACAGCGGCGTTTGCCTTGCAAGCAGCCGATCCAGGACCTAAGGTGGTTGGTTCGAATCCCGGTGTCCCATATGGCCCCCCGTGCCTGCCAGGAGCTATTTCTGAGCAGACAGCCAGGAGTAACCCCTGAGCACTGCCGGGTGTGGCCCAAAAAAAAAAAAAAAAAAACATAGACTCAAAATAAAAGGCTGGAGAAAAAGTATCCAAGCAAACAACACCCATAAAAAAGCTGGAGTGGTCATACTAATATCAGATAATGCAAATTTTATACTCAGGAAGGTTGTAAGGGACAAAGATGGACATTTTATATTAATCAAGGGGTATGTAGAGCAGGAAGAATTTACTCTCCTAAACATATATGCACCGAATGAGGGGCCAGCAAAATATTTAATACAATTGTTGACGAATCTGAAAAATAATATCAATAACAACACAATAATTGTGAGGGAACTCAACATAGCTTTATCAACACTGGATAGGTCAACCAGACTGAAACTCAACAAGAATATACTGGACCTGAAAAGAGAAATGGATGAAAGAGGCCTAGTGGATATATATAGGACACTCCATCCCCAGAAACCTGGATACACATTCTTCTCCAATGTACATGGGACATTCTCCAGGATAGACTACATGCTGGCACATAAAACATACCTCCATAATATCAAGAGGATAGAAATATTGCAGGCTACCTTCACTGACCACAAGGCTCTAAAATTCTTTGTGAATTCCAAAGGGACACAGAAGAAAAACTTTAACACCTGGAAGTTAACAGCCTCATACTAAATAACCAGTGGGTCCAAGATAAAATCAAGGAGGAAATCAAAAGGTTCCTGGAAACAAATGATAATAAAGACACAAATTTCAGAACTTATGGGACACAGAAAAGCAGTACTGAGAGGAAAATTTATAGCTTTGCAAGCACACATCAGGAAGGAAGAAGGGGCTTACCTGAGTAGCTTAATGACGCAGCTCTTAGAACTAGAAAGTGCTCAACAAAAGGACCCAAAAATAGGGAGACAGAAGGAAATAACAAAGCTGAGAGCAGAAATCAACGAAGTGGAAACCCAAAAAACAATCCGAAAGATCAACAGAAGCAGAAGTTGGTTCTTTGAAAAATTAAACAAGATTGATAGAGCACTGGCAAAACTAACAAAGAAAGAGAGAGAGAAACTTGATAACTCGTATTGGGAATGAAAAAGGAGAGATCACTATTGATATGTCAGAGATTCAAAGGGTAATCAGAAACTACTTTGAGAAACTCTATGCCACTAAAAATGAGAACCTGGAAGAAATGGATAAATTTTTGGACTCTTATAATCTTCCATGTTTGAAGGAAGAGGATGTAGCATATCTAAACACCCCCATCACCATTGATGAAATTAAAACAGTAATCAAATGTCTGCCCAAAAACAAAAGCCCAGGCCCAGATGGATTCACTAATGAATTCTTTCAAACTTTCTAAGAGGAACTACTACCAATCCTGGCAAGACTCTTTCATGAAATTGAACAAACAGAAACACTTCCAAATAGCTTTTATGAAGCCAACATCACCTTGATACCTAAACCAGACAGAGATGCTAAGAAAAAAGAAAATTACTGACCAATATCGCTGATGAATGCAGATGCAAAGATCCTCAACAAAATCCTGGCAAATAGGATTCAGTGCCTCATTAAGAAGATTATCCACTACGCTCAAGTAGGTTTCATCCCAGGAATGCAAGGATGGTGTAACATATGTAAATCTATCCACATAATACACAACATCAACAACAAGAAAAATAAAACTCAGATGATCATATCAATAGACACAGAGAAAGCATTTGATAAGGTCCAACACACATTCTTGATCAAAACTCTCAGCAAGATGAGAATGGAAGTAACCTTTCTCAATATAGTTAAGGCCATCTACCACAAGCCAGAGGCAAATATTGTCCTCAATGGAGAAAAACTGAAAGCCTTTCCTCTAAATTCTGGCACAAGACAAGGCTGTCCTCTCTCACCACTCCTATTCAACATAGCACTGGAAGTACTTGCTATAGCGATTAGGCAAGAAAACGATATCAAGGGAATCCAGATAGGAAAGGAAGAAGTCAAGCTCTCACTGTTTGCAGATGACATGATACTCTACTTATAAAACCCTAAAGTCTCTACGGAAAAGCTTCTAGAAACAATAGATTCATATAGCAAGGTGGCAGGCTACAAAATTAACACACAAAAATCAATGGCCTTTCTATACACCAATAGTAATAAGGAAGAAATGGACATTAAAAAAAACAACCCAATTCACAATAGTGCCACACAAACTCAAATATCTTGGAATCAACTTGACTAAAAATGTGAAGGACCTATACAAAGAAAACTATAAAACTCTGCTCCAAGAAATAAGAGAGGACATGCGGAAATGGAAGCACATACCCTGCTTGTTGATTGGCAGGATTAACATCATCTAAATGGCAATACTCCCCAAAGCACTGTACAGATTTAATGTGATCCATCTAAAGATACCCATGACATTCTTCAAAGAAGTGGATCAGGCACTTTTGAAATTCATTTGGAACAATAAACACCCTAGAATAGCTAAAGCAAACATTGGAAAAAAGAATTTGGGAGGAATTACTTTCCCCAACTTTAAATTGTAATACAAAGCAAGAGTTATTGAAACAGCATGGTATTGGAATAAAGACAGGCCCTCAGATCAGTGGAATAGGCTTGAATACTCAGAGAATGTTCCCCAGACATACAATCACCTAATTTTTGATAAAGGAGCAAGAAATCCTAAATGGAGCAAAGACAGCCTCTTCAACAAGTGGTGTTGGCACAACTGGCTAGCCACTTGCAAAAAATTGAACTTAGACCCTCAGCTAACATCATGTATGATGGTTAAATCCAAATGGATGAAAGACTTCAATATTAGACCCAAAACCATAAGCTGTATAGAACAACATGTAGGCAAAACACTCCAGGACATTGAGACTAAAGGCATCTTCAAAGAGGAAACTGCACTCTCCAAGCAAGTGAAAACAGAGATTAACAAATGGGAATATATTAAACTGAGAAGCTTCTGCACCTCAAAAGAAATAGCGCCCAGGATACAAGACCCATCCACTGAGTGAGAGAAACTATTCACCCAATACACATCAGACAAGGGGCTAATTTCCAAAAAATACAAAGCACTGACAGAAATTTACAAAAAAAAAACATCTAATCCCATCAAAAAAATGGGGAGAAGAAATGGACAGACACTTTGATAAAGAAGAAATACAAATGGCCAAAAGACACATGAAAAAAATGCTCCACATCACTAATAATCAGGGAGATGCAAATCAAAACAACTATGAGGTACCACCTCACACCCCAGAAATTGGCACACATCACAAAGAATGAGAACAAGCAGTGTTGGCGGGGATGTGGAGAGAAAGGAACTCTTATCCACTGCTGGTGGGAATGCCGTCTAGTTCAACCTTTATGAAAAGCAATATGGAGATTCCTCCAAAAACTGGAAATTGAGCTCCAATTTGATCCATGTATACCACTCCTAGGAATATACCCAAAGAACACAAAAATACAATACAAAAATCCCTTCCTTACACCTATATTCATGGCAGCACTATTTACCATAGCAAGACTCTGGAAACAGCCAAGATACCCTTCAACAGATGAATGACTAAAGAAACGGTGGTACATATACACAATGGAATATTATGCAGCTGTCAGGAGAAATGAAGTCATGAAATTTTCCTATACATGGATGTACATGGAATTCATTATGCTGAGTGAAATAAGTCAGAGAGAGAGAAAGATGCAGAATGGTCTCACTCATCTATGGGCTTTATGAAAAATGAAAGACATTCTTGCAATAATAACTTTCAGACACAAAAAGAAAAGAGCTGGAAGTTACAGTTTACCTCATGAAGCTCGCCACAAACAGGCATGAGTTTAGTTAGAGAAATAACTACGTTTTGAACTATCCTAATAAAGAGAATGTACGAGGGAAATAGAAAACCTGTCTAGAGTACAGGTGGGGGTTGGGTGTGGAGGAGGGAGATTTGGGACATTGGTGATGGGAATGTTGCATTGGTGATGGGTGGTGTTCTTTACATGACTGAAACCCAAACACAATCATGTATGTAATGACGTTGTTTAAATTAAAAAAAAAGATATAACTACAAAAAAAAGAGAGAGTAAGTTTCAAGTTTCACTTGATCACATTTTGTTTTTTCTGAGATAAGAATGCAGCAGAAAAATTAATGCATGAATTTTAGGTCTATAGGTGTTATACTGATGTTGTTTATAAAACTGCTTACTTTGAAAAGGTATTAGTAATGCAGAAAATTTGGAAAAAAATTACAATGAACACCTGCATCTCCTACCACACAAGTTTGGCATTCAGTACTTTACTGTACTCTTCTTGATGACATCAATTTATCTCTCCATCCTTAGATATTTATTAGTTCATCTTATTTGGGGTGCATTTCTAAGTAAATTACCATCAGGAGACTGGTCTTATTAGTACTTCATGATATTTTTATTTTGATATGAAGCTTATATACAATCAAAAGCACAGGTCTGGAAAATAAGCTATTTTGGTAAATGCATACACCCTTAAAATATAGGCATTTACTTAGGTACAAAGTATTCCCTCACTCAGATGGTCCCCCTTGCCCTCTTTGTCAATCACAGCTTGTCAGCTCCTCTAAGGCAAATGCTGTATGATTGAGCTTCCATGTTACTTGAGTTACTGAATGTTTATACCTGTTTTCTCAGCTACTTATTTTTTGTTCTCCAGATATAAGATTTTTTTAACAGTCATCAATTTTACTTGGACTTTAAAAGCCAGCCCTATCTTCTAAACCAAGCCTGAATATATAAACTTTTAACAATGTAAATAAAGTATTTATAATATTTGGGTTTATCAATTGAATTATACACTCGTGTAGAAGATATTTTATAAACTGTTAATTTAGAGTTTTTACCATTTTTACAATTGCTAATTCAACTTTATGTTTGGTTCATTTTTGTTTGGGAGCCACATTAGGCAGTACTCAGGGCTTATTCTTGGCTCCGCACTCAGGGATCACTCCTAGCAGGCTCAGGGAATTTTAAGGGGTGCCAGGAATCAAACATTGCTCTGCTTCTTGCAAGCCAACCACTCTACCCACTGTGCCATTGTTATGACCCCAAACTAAACTTAATAAATTTAACATTTATATTTGTTTTCACTAGAGCATTTAGTCATTTAATACAATTTTTCAATGTACATATAGGTCATTGGAGACCCATCATTTGGGAAAGGATTTCTATGTGGAGTAGAAATGTTAATCTCATATAAAACAATAATAAATCCACTTAGGACATTTATTTATATTATATTGAGCTTTTTATGCAACCAACTGTTTTAGTGGTGGTAAAAGATATGTTTTTGTATTTAAACGGGTAATATAAGACTTTATAGCCCCTAGTATTTGTGGTTACCATATCTTGCCCCCAGTAATAATCACTAATTCTGAGTTAAATGTATTTATTTTTCCTCAGTGTTCCAAGAAGTAGTTTCTAGAGTTTTCATTTCTTTCTTTATAAGAAAGTGTCTATATAAGACACTTTTAAATCATAAAAGGTAATGCCGGCCTGTCTACTATAAAACAGATTAAAATCCAAAGTATTAAAAAAAAAACTTGCAAGTCAAGGTGATCCTATGACCCAAAGTAGGGATCATGAATTAAAATACAGATATTTTCTTCCCTCAAGATTCAACATAATTGTGTCCAAACCAATATTTGAAGTCTTAAGATCTCAATCCATTAGACCCAGTTAATGAAAATAGATATAAAAAGAAGCCAGACACTCTTATTTAGAAGGCTTTTTCTTTCTTAAGGCAACTTTACAAATTTATTAACCTATGAATTTTTAATATGTTCATACAGTGATACTGTTAGGTCCATCCCTGACCTACTCTGCCAGAAATGCTTGTTTGTTAAGATGGGGAAAGGTGAGGTTTGGGGTTTGGATGATCAGGCTGCAGGGGAAGACTGAAGGATAAATAGAAACTTTTACTGTGACTGGTGACTGCACTGGGCTCGAGTAATCTCAAAATACTTGGGGTCAAACAGAATATTTAAAGGACATATACAGAAGGATTCATTCTTCCTGCCACAACACAGTCTCTGAGGTAGAAGGAGGAAAGGAATGGGTAAGCCCAGAAGAAGCATCCTGGTATAGGGTCTGTGCTAAGCACCTCCATGTGGCTTTGCAACAAACAAATATGGGCAGAGTGGAGGGAATTGTCACTGGAGCAGATGCCCTGTGGATAGAGGGAAGATGGCAGCTGTGGAGGGGAACAGACATGTTCAGTTTTGGAAAATGTCTTGAATGCGAGTCATTTTCCTGTAAAGCTGGCCATCAAGGGTTTGATTTTGTTCTTGTTTTCTATCTCACATTGTATTTTAAAATAACTGAATTATCACCATCATATTCATCCCCTTGAATGACATTTCTTTTGCTCTTGGTTGACTTCTTGAAGTGCATCTTTATTTCGTTCTCCAATTATGAGTATGTAACTGTCACTCAACAATGATCTGCCTGATGTTCTGGAGTTTGCATCACAGATACTAGGCGGAGAAATGACAAAGCTCCTAGTCAAGAACTGCATCCAATAGTGATGCCCAAATGATGGCATTCATATTTGGTAATTGATTTGTTTTTCATTTTCACTTTGAAGGTCACAAAGTGAAGGTCTCAGGCTGACCCAAGATTTGTAAACAGTGGACTCTGTTTCTCTCTCCCAACCTGATAGCATTAGAAAAACATGCCAGACTCTGGAATCAACCAAAATGCCCTTCAACGGATGAATGGATAAAGAAACTGTGGTACATATACACAATGGAATATTATGCAGCCATCAGGAGAGATGAAGTCATAAAATTTTCCTAGACATGAATGTACATGGAATGTATTGTTCTGAGTAAAATAAGTCAGAGGGAGAGAGATAGACGCAGAATAGTCTCACTCATCTATGGGGTTTAAGAAAACTAAGAGTAAGATATTTGTATTCTGACAGAGCATGAAAACCGGCATAACTTTGCAAAAGCCGGCTCCCTGTGTGTGACAACAAGCGGGGAAAATCCACGAAAGTACACCGGCCCAGTGGGGCCCAACTGTGAAAAACTGTGAGTTTGACCTGTATATGTCTGTCTACTATCCTCTTGCATGAAACTCTTGCGAGTGGGGCAAAAAGAGGCTCCAGAAAACTCGCTCACCCAGACGCCATTTTCAGGGAGGGACTACAGAGCATGAAAACCGGCATAACTTTGCAAAAGCCAGCTCCCTGTGTGTGACAACAAGCGGGGAAAATCCACGAAAGTACACCGGCCCAGTGGGGCCCAACTGTGAAAAACTGTGAGTTTGAACTGTATATGTCTGTCTACTGTCCTCTTGCGTGAAAATCTTGCGAGTGGGGCAAAAAGAGGCTCCAGAAAACTCACTCGCCCAGATGCCATTTTCAGGGAGGGACTACAGAGCATGAAAACCGGCATAACTTTGCAAAAGCCGGCTCCCTGTGTGTGACAACAAGTGGGGAAAATCCACGAAAGTACACCGGCCCAGTGGGGCCCAACTGTGAAAAACTGTGAGTTTGACCTGTATATGTCTGTCTACTGTCCTCTTGCGTGAAACTCTTGCGAGTGGGGCAAAAAGAGGCTCCAGCGGAGCATGGCCACTCCGCTTCGCTACGCAGCCGTGCACTCTTTCTAAGGAAAGAACAACATTGCAACAAGAAGGAAAAATTACACTAAGAACAGTGCTATATCACAGAAGCAAACATTTCTCTCCAGACTGTCTTCTCTGTTGCATGCTCAGGCCTAAGATTTGACCCAGTGTGAGGCTTCATCCACGGAGGACTCCCCTCCCTTAGAGGCAAGTCAGCCCATCCAGAAAGGGAGGAGCCAGAGGAGTGTGCTGCCTGCATCATATAGACAATGAATACCACCACAACACGTAGAAAAACCCACAATACAAGTGTGACAATGGGGAAATAACGCAGGCCAGCATCAGACATAGAGAATGAAGATGACAATTCTGAGGACCAGATAATGACCAACCAACTAATCAACCTCTCAGATAAGGACTTTAGACTAGCAATATGGAAGATGCTCAACGGACTCCAAGAAACCATGGATCGAGTTGAACAGAACACTAATAAGAACCAAGAAAATATGAAGACAGAAATCACAAAACTCCAAACTGAAATAACATGTCAACTAACAGGACTGAAAAAGTCAGTAAACGAAGTGAATGACAAAATGGATAAGCTCTGGGACAGGGTATCAGAAGCTGAGAATAGACTTGGTGCTGTGGAAGATGAGATACATAACAATTCCATACAGCAGGAGAGATTAGACAAAAAACTTAAAGCAAATGAGCAGACAATGGAAAAATTAGTCAAAGAATGGGAACAGATGAAAATAGAAGTCCATGATAAGATCAACAGAAACAACTTAAGAATCATTGGAGTCCCAGAGACCCAGGAAGAAAACTTCCAGGAAGAATCAACGGTCAAGAACATCATTAAAGAGAAACTTCCAGAGCTAAAGAATATATGTGATCAAATCCTGCATGCCCGAAGAGTACCAACCAAAAGAGACCCCAGAAAAACCACCCCAAGACACATGCTAGTCACAATGACAAATCCCACAGATAGAGACAGAATTCTGAAAACAGCAAGATCAAAAGGGGAAATCACATTCAAGCAAGCTTCCCTGAGATTTACAGCAGACCTGTCACCAGAAACACTCAATGCCAGAAAGCAGTGGTAGGATATTGTGACAAGACTGAATGAAATGAATGCTTCACCCAAAATACTATACCCAGCAAAACTCACTTTCCGGTTTGACGGAAGAATACATGGCTTCACAGACAAAAAACAGCTCAGAAACTTCACAGACACAAAACCAGTCTTAAGAGAAAAACTAAAAGACCTAATCTAAGACAAGACTACCCAAAAGACACACCAAATTTTGAAATAAAGATGGCATTAAATCCCAGGACAATTCTTTCTCTCAATGTCAATGGACTAAATGCACCAGTTAAGAGACACAGAGTGGCTAAATGGATCAAAAAACTCAATCCAACCTTCTGCTGCCTACAAGAAACGCACCTGAATAGTCAGAACAAACATAGACTCAAAATAAAAGGCTGGAGAAAAATTATCCAAGCAAACAACACCCATAAAAAAGCTGGAGTGGCCATACTAATATCAGATAATGCAAACTTTATACTCAGAAAGGTTGTAAGGGACAAAGATGGACATTTTATATTAATCAAGGGGTATGTAGAGCAGGAAGAATTCACTCTCCTAAACATATATGCACCGAATGAGGGGCCAGCAAAATATTTAATACAACTGTTGACAAATCTGAAAAATAATATCAACAACAACACAATAATTGTGGGGGACCTTAACACGGCTTTGTCAACACTGGATAGGTCAACCAGACTGAAACCCAACAAGAATATACTAGACCTGAGGAGAGAAATGGAAGAAAGAGGCCTAGTGGATATATATAAGACACTCCATCCCCAGAAACCTGGATACACATTCTTCTCCAATGTACATGGGACATTCTCCAGGATAGACTACATGCTGGCACATAAAACATACCTCCATAAGATCAAGACGATAGAAATTTTGCAGACTACCTTCGCTGACCACAAGGCTCTGAAATTATTTGTAAACTCCAAAGGGACTCAGAAGAAACACTTTAACACCTGGAAGTTAAACAGCCTCATGCTCAATAACCAGTGGGTCCGAGATGAAATCAAGGAGGAAATCAAAAGGTTCCTGGAAACAAATGACAATAAAGACACAAACTATCAGAACTTATGGGACACAGCAAAAGCAGTACTGAGAGGAAAATTTATAGATTTGCAAGCACACATCAGGAAGGAAGAAGGAGCTTACCTGAGTAGCTTAATGACACAGCTAATAGAACTAGAAAATGCTCAACAAAAGGACCCAAGAATAGGAAGACAGAAGAAAATAACAAAGCTGAGAGCAGAAATCAACGAAGTGGAAACCCAAAACACAATCCGAAAGATCAATGAAAGCAGAAGTTGGTTCTTTGAAAAAATAAACAAGATTGATAGACCACTGGCAAACCTAACAAAGAAAGAGAGAGAGAGAGAGAGAAACTTGATAACTCGTATCAGGAATGAAAAAGGAGAGATCACTACTGATATGACAGAGATTCAAAGGGTAATCAGAAACTACTTTGAAAAACTCTACGCCACTAAAAATGAGAACCTGGAAGAAATGGATAAATTCTTGGACTCTTATAATCTTCCACAGTTGAAGGAAGAGGATGTAGCATATCTAAACACCCCCATCACCATTGATGAAATTAAAACAGTAATCAAATGTCTGCCGAAAAACAAAAGCCCAGGTTCAGATGGATTCACTAATGAATTCTATCAAACTTTCCAAGAGGAACTACTGCCAATCTTGGCAAGACTCTTTCATGAAATTGAACAAGCAGAAACACTTCCAAATAGCTTTTATGAAGCCAACATCACCTTGATACCTAAACCAGACAGAGATGCTACAAAAAAAGAAAATTTCGTTCCTTTGCTTGGCAGACACTTGGGGGCCTCCCCAGGCATCCCCTGACGGCTTGCCTCGGCTGAGGCGTGTCTCGCTGAGGCTCTGTTTTCTGTTGGAGTTGTGGATTGTGCTGGTTTCCTTTGCTTGGCAGACACTTGGGGGCCTCCCCAGGCATCCCCTGACGGCTTGCCTCGGCTGAGGCGTGTCTCGCTGAGGCTGTGTTTTCTGTTGGAGTTGTGGATTGTGCTGGTTTCCTTTGCTTGGCAGACACTTGGGGGCCTCCCCAGGCATCCCCTGACGGCTTGCCTCGGCTGAGGCGTGTCTCGCTGAGGCTGTGTTTTCTGTTGGAGTTGTGGATTGTGCTGGTTTCCTTTGCTTGGCAGACACTTGGGGGCCTCCCCAGGCATCCCCTGACGGCTTGCCTCGGCTGAGGTGAGTGTTTGGGGGCCGGAGTTGCGGATCAGGCTGACTGCTGGACCCCTAGGCCCGGCAGACATTTTGGGACCTCCCCCAGCCTGCATCAACCTGGGAACTTTGACCTCATTCAGCATTAATCTCTTCAAGGCGTGTCTCGCTGAGGCTGTGTTTTCTGTTGGAGTTGTGGATTGTGCTGGTTTCCTTTGCTTGGCAGACACTTGGGGGCCTCCCCAGGCATCCCCTGACGGCTTGCCTCGGCTGAGGTGAGTGTTTGGGGGCCGGAGTTGCGGATCAGGCTGACTGCTGGACCCCTAGGCCCGGCAGACATTTTGGGACCTCCCCCAGCCTGCATCAACCTGGGAACTTTGACCTCATTCAGCATTAATCTCTTCAAGGCGTGTCTCGCTGAGGCTGTGTTTTCTGTTGGAGTTGTGGATTGTGCTGGTTTCCTTTGCTTGGCAGACACTTGGGGGCCTCCCCAGGCATCCCCTGACGGCTTGCCTCGGCTGAGGTGAGTGTTTGGGGGCCGGAGTTGCGGATCAGGCTGACTGCTGGACCCCTAGGCCCGGCAGACATTTTGGGACCTCCCCCAGCCTGCATCAACCTGGGAACTTTGACCTCATTCAGCATTAATCTCTTCAAGGCGTGTCTCGCTGAGGCTGTGTTTTCTGTTGGAGTTGTGGATTGTGCTGGTTTCCTTTGCTTGGCAGACACTTGGGGGCCTCCCCAGGCATCCCCTGACGGCTTGCCTCGGCTGAGGTGAGTGTTTGGGGGCCGGAGTTGCGGATCAGGCTGACTGCTGGACCCCTAGGCCCGGCAGACATTTTGGGACCTCCCCCAGCCTGCATCAACCTGGGAACTTTGACCTCATTCAGCATTAATCTCTTCAAGGCGTGTCTCGCTGAGGCTGTGTTTTCTGTTGGAGTTGTGGATTGTGCTGGTTTCCTTTGCTTGGCAGACACTTGGGGGCCTCCCCAGGCATCCCCTGACGGCTTGCCTCGGCTGAGGTGAGTGTTTGGGGGCCGGAGTTGCGGATCAGGCTGACTGCTGGACCCCTAGGCCCGGCAGACATTTTGGGACCTCCCCCAGCCTGCATCAACCTGGGAACTTTGACCTCATTCAGCATTAATCTCTTCAAGGCGTGTCTCGCTGAGGCTGTGTTTTCTGTTGGAGTTGTGGATTGTGCTGGTTTCCTTTGCTTGGCAGCCACTTGGGGGCCTCCCCAGGCCTCCCCTGACGGCTTGCCTCGGCTGAGGTGAGTGGTTGGGGGCCGGAGTTGCGGATCAGGCTGACTGCTGGACCCCTAGGCCCGGCAGACATTGTGGGACCTCCCCCAGCCTGCATCAACCTGGGAACTTTGACCTCATTCAGCATTAATCTCTTCAAGGCGTGTCTCGCTGAGGCTGTGTTTTCTGTTGGAGTTGTGGATTGTGCTGGTTTCCTTTGCTTGGCAGACACTTGGGGGCCTCCCCAGGCATCCCCTGACGGCTTGCCTCGGCTGAGGTGAGTGTTTGGGGGCCGGAGTTGCGGATCAGGCTGACTGCTGGACCCCTAGGCCCGGCAGACATTTTGGGACCTCCCCCAGCCTGCATCAACCTGGGAACTTTGACCTCATTCAGCATTAATCTCTTCAAGGCGTGTCTCGCTGAGGCTGTGTTTTCTGTTGGAGTTGGGGATTGTGCTGGTTTCCTTTGCTTGGCAGACACTTGGGGGCCTCCCCAGGCATCCCCTGACGGCTTGCCTCGGCTGAGGTGAGTGTTTGGGGGCCGGAGTTGCGGATCAGGCTGACTGCTGGACCCCTAGGCCCGGCAGACATTTTGGGACCTCCCCCAGCCTGCATCAACCTGGGAACTTTGACCTCATTCAGCATTAATCTCTTCAAGGCGTGTCTCGCTGAGGCTGTGTTTTCTGTTGGAGTTGTGGATTGTGCTGGTTTCCTTTGCTTGGCAGACACTTGGGGGCCTCCCCAGGCATCCCCTGACGGCTTGCCTCGGCTGAGGTGAGTGTTTGGGGGCCGGAGTTGCGGATCAGGCTGACTGCTGGACCCCTAGGCCCGGCAGACATTTTGGGACCTCCCCCAGCCTGCATCAACCTGGGAACTTTGACCTCATTCAGCATTAATCTCTTCAAGGCGTGTCTCGCTGAGGCTGTGTTTTCTGTTGGAGTTGTGGATTGTGCTGGTTTCCTTTGCTTGGCAGACACTTGGGGGCCTCCCCAGGCATCCCCTGACGGCTTGCCTCGGCTGAGGTGAGTGTTTGGGGGCCGGAGTTGCGGATCAGGCTGACTGCTGGACCCCTAGGCCCGGCAGACATTTTGGGACCTCCCCCAGCCTGCATCAACCTGGGAACTTTGACCTCATTCAGCATTAATCTCTTCAAGGCGTGTCTCGCTGAGGCTGTGTTTTCTGTTGGAGTTGTGGATTGTGCTGGTTTCCTTTGCTTGGCAGACACTTGGGGGCCTCCCCAGGCATCCCCTGACGGCTTGCCTCGGCTGAGGTGAGTGTTTGGGGGCCGGAGTTGCGGATCAGGCTGACTGCTGGACCCCTAGGCCCGGCAGACATTTTGGGACCTCCCCCAGCCTGCATCAACCTGGGAACTTTGACCTCATTCAGCATTAATCTCTTCAAGGCGTGTCTCGCTGAGGCTGTGTTTTCTGTTGGAGTTGTGGATTGTGCTGGTTTCCTTTGCTTGGCAGACACTTGGGGGCCTCCCCAGGCATCCCCTGACGGCTTGCCTCGGCTGAGGTGAGTGTTTGGGGGCCGGAGTTGCGGATCAGGCTGACTGCTGGACCCCTAGGCCCGGCAGACATTTTGGGACCTCCCCCAGCCTGCATCAACCTGGGAACTTTGACCTCATTCAGCATTAATCTCTTCAAGGCGTGTCTCGCTGAGGCTGTGTTTTCTGTTGGAGTTGTGGATTGTGCTGGTTTCCTTTGCTTGGCAGACACTTGGGGGCCTCCCCAGGCATCCCCTGACGGCTTGCCTCGGCTGAGGTGAGTGTTTGGGGGCCGGAGTTGCGGATCAGGCTGACTGCTGGACCCCTAGGCCCGGCAGACATTTTGGGACCTCCCCCAGCCTGCATCAACCTGGGAACTTTGACCTCATTCAGCATTAATCTCTTCAAGGCGTGTCTCGCTGAGGCTGTGTTTTCTGTTGGAGTTGGGGATTGTGCTGGTTTCCTTTGCTTGGCAGACACTTGGGGGCCACCCCAGGCATCCCCTGACGGCTTGCCTCGGCTGAGGTGAGTGTTTGGGGGCCGGAGTTGCGGATCAGGCTGACTGCTGGACCCCTAGGCCCGGCAGACATTTTGGGACCTCCCCCAGCCTGCATCAACCTGGGAACTTTGACCTCATTCAGCATTAATCTCTTCAAGGCGTGTCTCGCTGAGGCTGTGTTTTCTGTTGGAGTTGTGGATTGTGCTGGTTTCCTTTGCTTGGCAGACACTTGGGGGCCTCCCCAGGCATCCCCTGACGGCTTGCCTCGGCTGAGGTGAGTGTTTGGGGGCCGGAGTTGCGGATCAGGCTGACTGCTGGACCCCTAGGCCCGGCAGACATTTTGGGACCTCCCCCAGCCTGCATCAACCTGGGAACTTTGACCTCATTCAGCATTAATCTCTTCAAGGCGTGTCTCGCTGAGGCTGTGTTTTCTGTTGGAGTTGTGGATTGTGCTGGTTTCCTTTGCTTGGCAGACACTTGGGGGCCTCCCCAGGCATCCCCTGACGGCTTGCCTCGGCTGAGGTGAGTGTTTGGGGGCCGGAGTTGCGGATCAGGCTGACTGCTGGACCCCTAGGCCCGGCAGACATTTTGGGACCTCCCCCAGCCTGCATCAACCTGGGAACTTTGACCTCATTCAGCATTAATCTCTTCAAGGCGTGTCTCGCTGAGGCTGTGTTTTCTGTTGGAGTTGTGGATTGTGCTGGTTTCCTTTGCTTGGCAGACACTTGGGGGCCTCCCCAGGCATCCCCTGACGGCTTGCCTCGGCTGAGGTGAGTGTTTGGGGGCCGGAGTTGCGGATCAGGCTGACTGCTGGACCCCTAGGCCCGGCAGACATTTTGGGACCTCCCCCAGCCTGCATCAACCTGGGAACTTTGACCTCATTCAGCATTAATCTCTTCAAGGCGTGTCTCGCTGAGGCTGTGTTTTCTGTTGGAGTTGTGGATTGTGCTGGTTTCCTTTGCTTGGCAGACACTTGGGGGCCTCCCCAGGCATCCCCTGACGGCTTGCCTCGGCTGAGGTGAGTGTTTGGGGGCCGGAGTTGCGGATCAGGCTGACTGCTGGACCCCTAGGCCCGGCAGACATTTTGGGACCTCCCCCAGCCTGCATCAACCTGGGAACTTTGACCTCATTCAGCATTAATCTCTTCAAGGCGTGTCTCGCTGAGGCTGTGTTTTCTGTTGGAGTTGGGGATTGTGCTGGTTTCCTTTGCTTGGCAGACACTTGGGGGCCTCCCCAGGCATCCCCTGACGGCTTGCCTCGGCTGAGGTGAGTGTTTGGGGGCCGGAGTTGCGGATCAGGCTGACTGCTGGACCCCTAGGCCCGGCAGACATTTTGGGACCTCCCCCAGCCTGCATCAACCTGGGAACTTTGACCTCATTCAGCATTAATCTCTTCAAGGCGTGTCTCGCTGAGGCTGTGTTTTCTGTTGGAGTTGTGGATTGTGCTGGTTTCCTTTGCTTGGCAGACACTTGGGGGCCTCCCCAGGCATCCCCTGACGGCTTGCCTCGGCTGAGGTGAGTGTTTGGGGGCCGGAGTTGCGGATCAGGCTGACTGCTGGACCCCTAGGCCCGGCAGACATTTTGGGACCTCCCCCAGCCTGCATCAACCTGGGAACTTTGACCTCATTCAGCATTAATCTCTTCAAGGCGTGTCTCGCTGAGGCTGTGTTTTCTGTTGGAGTTGGGGATTGTGCTGGTTTCCTTTGCTTGGCAGACACTTGGGGGCCTCCCCAGGCATCCCCTGACGGCTTGCCTCGGCTGAGGTGAGTGTTTGGGGGCCGGAGTTGCGGATCAGGCTGACTGCTGGACCCCTAGGCCCGGCAGACATTTTGGGACCTCCCCCAGCCTGCATCAACCTGGGAACTTTGACCTCATTCAGCATTAATCTCTTCAAGGCGTGTCTCGCTGAGGCTGTGTTTTCTGTTGGAGTTGTGGATTGTGCTGGTTTCCTTTGCTTGGCAGACACTTGGGGGCCTCCCCAGGCATCCCCTGACGGCTTGCCTCGGCTGAGGTGAGTGTTTGGGGGCCGGAGTTGCGGATCAGGCTGACTGCTGGACCCCTAGGCCCGGCAGACATTTTGGGACCTCCCCCAGCCTGCATCAACCTGGGAACTTTGACCTCATTCAGCATTAATCTCTTCAAGGCGTGTCTCGCTGAGGCTGTGTTTTCTGTTGGAGTTGTGGATTGTGCTGGTTTCCTTTGCTTGGCAGACACTTGGGGGCCTCCCCAGGCATCCCCTGACGGCTTGCCTCGGCTGAGGTGAGTGTTTGGGGGCCGGAGTTGCGGATCAGGCTGACTGCTGGACCCCTAGGCCCGGCAGACATTTTGGGACCTCCCCCAGCCTGCATCAACCTGGGAACTTTGACCTCATTCAGCATTAATCTCTTCAAGGCGTGTCTCGCTGAGGCTGTGTTTTCTGTTGGAGTTGTGGATTGTGCTGGTTTCCTTTGCTTGGCAGACACTTGGGGGCCTCCCCAGGCATCCCCTGACGGCTTGCCTCGGCTGAGGTGAGTGTTTGGGGGCCGGAGTTGCGGATCAGGCTGACTGCTGGACCCCTAGGCCCGGCAGACATTTTGGGACCTCCCCCAGCCTGCATCAACCTGGGAACTTTGACCTCATTCAGCATTAATCTCTTCAAGGCGTGTCTCGCTGAGGCTGTGTTTTCTGTTGGAGTTGTGGATTGTGCTGGTTTCCTTTGCTTGGCAGACACTTGGGGGCCTCCCCAGGCATCCCCTGACGGCTTGCCTCGGCTGAGGTGAGTGTTTGGGGGCCGGAGTTGCGGATCAGGCTGACTGCTGGACCCCTAGGCCCGGCAGACATTTTGGGACCTCCCCCAGCCTGCATCAACCTGGGAACTTTGACCTCATTCAGCATTAATCTCTTCAAGGCGTGTCTCGCTGAGGCTGTGTTTTCTGTTGGAGTTGTGGATTGTGCTGGTTTCCTTTGCTTGGCAGACACTTGGGGGCCTCCCCAGGCATCCCCTGACGGCTTGCCTCGGCTGAGGTGAGTGTTTGGGGGCCGGAGTTGCGGATCAGGCTGACTGCTGGACCCCTAGGCCCGGCAGACATTTAGGGACCTCCCCCAGCCTGCATCAACCTGGGAACTATGACCTCATTCAGCATTAATCTCTTCAAGGCGTGTCTCGCTGAGGCTGTGTTTTCTGTTGGAGTTGTGGATTGTGCTGGTTTCCTTTGCTTGGCAGACACTTGGGGGCCTCCCCAGGCATCCCCTGACGGCTTGCCTCGGCTGAGGTGAGTGTTTGGGGGCCGGAGTTGCGGATCAGGCTGACTGCTGGACCCCTAGGCCCGGCAGACATTTTGGGACCTCCCCCAGCCTGCATCAACCTGGGAACTTTGACCTCATTCAGCATTAATCTCTTCAAGGCGTGTCTCGCTGAGGCTGTGTTTTCTGTTGGAGTTGTGGATTGTGCTGGTTTCCTTTGCTTGGCAGACACTTGGGGGCCTCCCCAGGCATCCCCTGACGGCTTGCCTCGGCTGAGGTGAGTGTTTGGGGGCCGGAGTTGCGGATCAGGCTGACTGCTGGACCCCTAGGCCCGGCAGACATTTTGGGACCTCCCCCAGCCTGCATCAACCTGGGAACTTTGACCTCATTCAGCATTAATCTCTTCAAGGCGTGTCTCGCTGAGGCTGTGTTTTCTGTTGGAGTTGTGGATTGTGCTGGTTTCCTTTGCTTGGCAGACACTTGGGGGCCTCCCCAGGCATCCCCTGACGGCTTGCCTCGGCTGAGGTGAGTGTTTGGGGGCCGGAGTTGCGGATCAGGCTGACTGCTGGACCCCTAGGCCCGGCAGACATTTTGGGACCTCCCCCAGCC
Source organism: Suncus etruscus (assembly GCF_024139225.1). NCBI lineage: Eukaryota > Metazoa > Chordata > Mammalia > Eulipotyphla > Soricidae > Suncus > Suncus etruscus. The sequence goes on along the minus strand of NC_064855.1, from coordinate 7,294,659 downwards.
TGCATCAACCTGGGAACTTTGACCTCATTCAGCATTAATCTCTTCAAGGCGTGTCTCGCTGAGGCTGTGTTTTCTGTTGGAGTTGGGGATTGTGCTGGTTTCCTTTGCTTGGCAGACACTTGGGGGCCTCCCCAGGCATCCCCTGACGGCTTGCCTCGGCTGAGGTGAGTGTTTGGGGGCCGGAGTTGCGGATCAGGCTGACTGCTGGACCCCTAGGCCCGGCAGACATTTTGGGACCTCCCCCAGCCTGCATCAACCTGGGAACTTTGACCTCATTCAGCATTAATCTCTTCAAGGCGTGTCTCGCTGAGGCTGTGTTTTCTGTTGGAGTTGTGGATTGTGCTGGTTTCCTTTGCTTGGCAGACACTTGGGGGCCTCCCCAGGCATCCCCTGACGGCTTGCCTCGGCTGAGGTGAGTGTTTGGGGGCCGGAGTTGCGGATCAGGCTGACTGCTGGACCCCTAGGCCCGGCAGACATTTTGGGACCTCCCCCAGCCTGCATCAACCTGGGAACTTTGACCTCATTCAGCATTAATCTCTTCAAGGCGTGTCTCGCTGAGGCTGTGTTTTCTGTTGGAGTTGTGGATTGTGCTGGTTTCCTTTGCTTGGCAGACACTTGGGGGCCTCCCCAGGCATCCCCTGACGGCTTGCCTCGGCTGAGGTGAGTGTTTGGGGGCCGGAGTTGCGGATCAGGCTGACTGCTGGACCCCTAGGCCCGGCAGACATTTTGGGACCTCCCCCAGCCTGCATCAACCTGGGAACTTTGACCTCATTCAGCATTAATCTCTTCAAGGCGTGTCTCGCTGAGGCTGTGTTTTCTGTTGGAGTTGTGGATTGTGCTGGTTTCCTTTGCTTGGCAGACACTTGGGGGCCTCCCCAGGCATCCCCTGACGGCTTGCCTCGGCTGAGGTGAGTGTTTGGGGGCCGGAGTTGCGGATCAGGCTGACTGCTGGACCCCTAGGCCCGGCAGACATTTTGGGACCTCCCCCAGCCTGCATCAACCTGGGAACTTTGACCTCATTCAGCATTAATCTCTTCAAGGCGTGTCTCGCTGAGGCTGTGTTTTCTGTTGGAGTTGTGGATTGTGCTGGTTTCCTTTGCTTGGCAGACACTTGGGGGCCTCCCCAGGCATCCCCTGACGGCTTGCCTCGGCTGAGGTGAGTGTTTGGGGGCCGGAGTTGCGGATCAGGCTGACTGCTGGACCCCTAGGCCCGGCAGACATTTTGGGACCTCCCCCAGCCTGCATCAACCTGGGAACTTTGACCTCATTCAGCATTAATCTCTTCAAGGCGTGTCTCGCTGAGGCTGTGTTTTCTGTTGGAGTTGTGGATTGTGCTGGTTTCCTTTGCTTGGCAGACACTTGGGGGCCTCCCCAGGCATCCCCTGACGGCTTGCCTCGGCTGAGGTGAGTGTTTGGGGGCCGGAGTTGCGGATCAGGCTGACTGCTGGACCCCTAGGCCCGGCAGACATTTTGGGACCTCCCCCAGCCTGCATCAACCTGGGAACTTTGACCTCATTCAGCATTAATCTCTTCAAGGCGTGTCTCGCTGAGGCTGTGTTTTCTGTTGGAGTTGTGGATTGTGCTGGTTTCCTTTGCTTGGCAGACACTTGGGGGCCTCCCCAGGCATCCCCTGACGGCTTGCCTCGGCTGAGGTGAGTGTTTGGGGGCCGGAGTTGCGGATCAGGCTGACTGCTGGACCCCTAGGCCCGGCAGACATTTTGGGACCTCCCCCAGCCTGCATCAACCTGGGAACTTTGACCTCATTCAGCATTAATCTCTTCAAGGCGTGTCTCGCTGAGGCTGTGTTTTCTGTTGGAGTTGGGGATTGTGCTGGTTTCCTTTGCTTGGCAGACACTTGGGGGCCTCCCCAGGCATCCCCTGACGGCTTGCCTCGGCTGAGGTGAGTGTTTGGGGGCCGGAGTTGCGGATCAGGCTGACTGCTGGACCCCTAGGCCCGGCAGACATTTTGGGACCTCCCCCAGCCTGCATCAACCTGGGAACTTTGACCTCATTCAGCATTAATCTCTTCAAGGCGTGTCTCGCTGAGGCTGTGTTTTCTGTTGGAGTTGTGGATTGTGCTGGTTTCCTTTGCTAGGCAGACACTTGGGGGCCTCCCCAGGCATCCCCTGACGGCTTGCCTCGGCTGAGGTGAGTGTTTGGGGGCCGGAGTTGCGGATCAGGCTGACTGCTGGACCCCTAGGCCCGGCAGACATTTTGGGACCTCCCCCAGCCTGCATCAACCTGGGAACTTTGACCTCATTCAGCATTAATCTCTTCAAGGCGTGTCTCGCTGAGGCTGTGTTTTCTGTTGGAGTTGTGGATTGTGCTGGTTTCCTTTGCTTGGCAGACACTTGGGGGCCTCCCCAGGCATCCCCTGACGGCTTGCCTCGGCTGAGGTGAGTGTTTGGGGGCCGGAGTTGCGGATCAGGCTGACTGCTGGACCCCTAGGCCCGGCAGACATTTTGGGACCTCCCCCAGCCTGCATCAACCTGGGAACTTTGACCTCATTCAGCATTAATCTCTTCAAGGCGTGTCTCGCTGAGGCTGTGTTTTCTGTTGGAGTTGTGGATTGTGCTGGTTTCCTTTGCTTGGCAGACACTTGGGGGCCTCCCCAGGCATCCCCTGACGGCTTGCCTCGGCTGAGGTGAGTGTTTGGGGGCCGGAGTTGCGGATCAGGCTGACTGCTGGACCCCTAGGCCCGGCAGACATTTTGGGACCTCCCCCAGCCTGCATCAACCAGGGAACTTTGACCTCATTCAGCATTAATCTCTTCAAGGCGTGTCTCGCTGAGGCTGTGTTTTCTGTTGGAGTTGGGGATTGTGCTGGTTTCCTTTGCTTGGAAGACACTTGGGGGCCTCCCCAGGCATCCCCTGACGGCTTGCCTCGGCTGAGGTGAGTGTTTGGGGGCCGGAGTTGCGGATCAGGCTGACTGCTGGACCCCTAGGCCCGGCAGACATTTTGGGACCTCCCCCAGCCTGCATCAACCTGGGAACTTTGACCTCATTCAGCATTAATCTCTTCAAGGCGTGTCTCGCTGAGGCTGTGTTTTCTGTTGGAGTTGTGGATTGTGCTGGTTTCCTTTGCTTGGCAGACACTTGGGGGCCTCCCCAGGCATCCCCTGACGGCTTGCCTCGGCTGAGGTGAGTGTTTGGGGGCCGGAGTTGCGGATCAGGCTGACTGCTGGACCCCTAGGCCCGGCAGACATTTTGGGACCTCCCCCAGCCTGCATCAACCTGGGAACTTTGACCTCATTCAGCATTAATCTCTTCAAGGCGTGTCTCGCTGAGGCTGTGTTTTCTGTTGGAGTTGTGGATTGTGCTGGTTTCCTTTGCTTGGCAGACACTTGGGGGCCTCCCCAGGCATCCCCTGACGGCTTGCCTCGGCTGAGGTGAGTGTTTGGGGGCCGGAGTTGCGGATCAGGCTGACTGCTGGACCCCTAGGCCCGGCAGACATTTTGGGACCTCCCCCAGCCTGCATCAACCTGGGAACTTTGACCTCATTCAGCATTAATCTCTTCAAGGCGTGTCTCGCTGAGGCTGTGTTTTCTGTTGGAGTTGGGGATTGTGCTGGTTTCCTTTGCTTGGCAGACACTTGGGGGCCTCCCCAGGCATCCCCTGACGGCTTGCCTCGGCTGAGGTGAGTGTTTGGGGGCCGGAGTTGCGGATCAGGCTGACTGCTGGACCCCTAGGCCCGGCAGACATTTTGGGACCTCCCCCAGCCTGCATCAACCTGGGAACTTTGACCTCATTCAGCATTAATCTCTTCAAGGCGTGTCTCGCTGAGGCTGTGTTTTCTGTTGGAGTTGGGGATTGTGCTGGTTTCCTTTGCTTGGCAGACACTTGGGGGCCTCCCCAGGCATCCCCTGACGGCTTGCCTCGGCTGAGGTGAGTGTTTGGGGGCCGGAGTTGCGGATCAGGCTGACTGCTGGACCCCTAGGCCCGGCAGACATTTTGGGACCTCCCCCAGCCTGCATCAACCTGGGAACTTTGACCTCATTCAGCATTAATCTCTTCAAGGCGTGTCTCGCTGAGGCTGTGTTTTCTGTTGGAGTTGTGGATTGTGCTGGTTTCCTTTGCTTGGCAGACACTTGGGGGCCTCCCCAGGCATCCCCTGACGGCTTGCCTCGGCTGAGGTGAGTGTTTGGGGGCCGGAGTTGCGGATCAGGCTGACTGCTGGACCCCTAGGCCCGGCAGACATTTTGGGACCTCCCCCAGCCTGCATCAACCTGGGAACTTTGACCTCATTCAGCATTAATCTCTTCAAGGCGTGTCTCGCTGAGGCTGTGTTTTCTGTTGGAGTTGGGGATTGTGCTGGTTTCCTTTGCTAGGCAGACACTTGGGGGCCTCCCCAGGCATCCCCTGACGGCTTGCCTCGGCTGAGGTGAGTGTTTGGGGGCCGGAGTTGCGGATCAGGCTGACTGCTGGACCCCTAGGCCCGGCAGACATTTTGGGACCTCCCCCAGCCTGCATCAACCTGGGAACTTTGACCTCATTCAGCATTAATCTCTTCAAGGCGTGTCTCGCTGAGGCTGTGTTTTCTGTTGGAGTTGTGGATTGTGCTGGTTTCCTTTGCTTGGCAGACACTTGGGGGCCTCCCCAGGCATCCCCTGACGGCTTGCCTCGGCTGAGGTGAGTGTTTGGGGGCCGGAGTTGCGGATCAGGCTGACTGCTGGACCCCTAGGCCCGGCAGACATTTTGGGACCTCCCCCAGCCTGCATCAACCTGGGAACTTTGACCTCATTCAGCATTAATCTCTTCAAGGCGTGTCTCGCTGAGGCTGTGTTTTCTGTTGGAGTTGTGGATTGTGCTGGTTTCCTTTGCTAGGCAGACACTTGGGGGCCTCCCCAGGCATCCCCTGACGGCTTGCCTCGGCTGAGGTGAGTGTTTGGGGGCCGGAGTTGCGGATCAGGCTGACTGCTGGACCCCTAGGCCCGGCAGACATTTTGGGACCTCCCCCAGCCTGCATCAACCTGGGAACTTTGACCTCATTCAGCATTAATCTCTTCAAGGCGTGTCTCGCTGAGGCTGTGTTTTCTGTTGGAGTTGTGGATTGTGCTGGTTTCCTTTGCTAGGCAGACACTTGGGGGCCTCCCCAGGCATCCCCTGACGGCTTGCCTCGGCTGAGGTGAGTGTTTGGGGGCCGGAGTTGCGGATCAGGCTGACTGCTGGACCCCTAGGCCCGGCAGACATTTTGGGACCTCCCCCAGCCTGCATCAACCTGGGAACTTTGACCTCATTCAGCATTAATCTCTTCAAGGCGTGTCTCGCTGAGGCTGTGTTTTCTGTTGGAGTTGGGGATTGTGCTGGTTTCCTTTGCTTGGCAGACACTTGGGGGCCTCCCCAGGCATCCCCTGACGGCTTGCCTCGGCTGAGGTGAGTGTTTGGGGGCCGGAGTTGCGGATCAGGCTGACTGCTGGACCCCTAGGCCCGGCAGACATTTTGGGACCTCCCCCCAGCCTGCATCAACCTGGGAACTTTGACCTCATTCAGCATTAATCTCTTCAAGGCGTGTCTCGCTGAGGCTGTGTTTTCTGTTGGAGTTGTGGATTGTGCTGGTTTCCTTTGCTTGGCAGACACTTGGGGGCCTCCCCAGGCATCCCCTGACGGCTTGCCTCGGCTGAGGTGAGTGTTTGGGGGCCGGAGTTGCGGATCAGGCTGACTGCTGGACCCCTAGGCCCGGCAGACATTTTGGGACCTCCCCCAGCCTGCATCAACCTGGGAACTTTGACCTCATTCAGCATTAATCTCTTCAAGGCGTGTCTCGCTGAGGCTGTGTTTTCTGTTGGAGTTGTGGATTGTGCTGGTTTCCTTTGCTTGGCAGACACTTGGGGGCCTCCCCAGGCATCCCCTGACGGCTTGCCTCGGCTGAGGTGAGTGTTTGGGGGCCGGAGTTGCGGATCAGGCTGACTGCTGGACCCCTAGGCCCGGCAGACATTTTGGGACCTCCCCCAGCCTGCATCAACCTGGGAACTTTGACCTCATTCAGCATTAATCTCTTCAAGGCGTGTCTCGCTGAGGCTGTGTTTTCTGTTGGAGTTGTGGATTGTGCTGGTTTCCTTTGCTTGGCAGACACTTGGGGGCCTCCCCAGGCATCCCCTGACGGCTTGCCTCGGCTGAGGTGAGTGTTTGGGGGCCGGAGTTGCGGATCAGGCTGACTGCTGGACCCCTAGGCCCGGCAGACATTTTGGGACCTCCCCCAGCCTGCATCAACCTGGGAACTTTGACCTCATTCAGCATTAATCTCTTCAAGGCGTGTCTCGCTGAGGCTGTGTTTTCTGTTGGAGTTGTGGATTGTGCTGGTTTCCTTTGCTTGGCAGACACTTGGGGGCCTCCCCAGGCATCCCCTGACGGCTTGCCTCGGCTGAGGTGAGTGTTTGGGGGCCGGAGTTGCGGATCAGGCTGACTGCTGGACCCCTAGGCCCGGCAGACATTTTGGGACCTCCCCCAGCCTGCATCAACCTGGGAACTTTGACCTCATTCAGCATTAATCTCTTCAAGGCGTGTCTCGCTGAGGCTGTGTTTTCTGTTGGAGTTGTGGATTGTGCTGGTTTCCTTTGCTTGGCAGACACTTGGGGGCCTCCCCAGGCATCCCCTGACGGCTTGCCTCGGCTGAGGTGAGTGTTTGGGGGCCGGAGTTGCGGATCAGGCTGACTGCTGGACCCCTAGGCCCGGCAGACATTTTGGGACCTCCCCCAGCCTGCATCAAACCTGGGAACTTTGACCTCATTCAGCATTAATCTCTTCAAGGCGTGTCTCGCTGAGGCTGTGTTTTCTGTTGGAGTTGTGGATTGTGCTGGTTTCCTTTGCTTGGCAGACACTTGGGGGCCTCCCCAGGCATCCCCTGACGGCTTGCCTCGGCTGAGGTGAGTGTTTGGGGGCCGGAGTTGCGGATCAGGCTGACTGCTGGACCCTAGGCCCGGCAGACATTTTGGGACCTCCCCCAGCCTGCATCAACCTGGGAACTTTGACCTCATTCAGCATTAATCTCTTCAAGGCGTGTCTCGCTGAGGCTGTGTTTTCTGTTGGAGTTGTGGATTGTGCTGGTTTCCTTTGCTTGGCAGACACTTGGGGGCCTCCCCAGGCATCCCCTGACGGCTTGCCTCGGCTGAGGTGAGTGTTTGGGGGCCGGAGTTGCGGATCAGGCTGACTGCTGGACCCCTAGGCCCGGCAGACATTTTGGGACCTCCCCCAGCCTGCATCAACCTGGGAACTTTGACCTCATTCAGCATTAATCTCTTCAAGGCGTGTCTCGCTGAGGCTGTGTTTTCTGTTGGAGTTGGGGATTGTGCTGGTTTCCTTTGCTTGGCAGACACTTGGGGGCCTCCCCAGGCATCCCCTGACGGCTTGCCTCGGCTGAGGTGAGTGTTTGGGGGCCGGAGTTGCGGATCAGGCTGACTGCTGGACCCCTAGGCCCGGCAGACATTTTGGGACCCCCCCCAGCCTGCATCAACCTGGGAACTTTGACCTCATTCAGCATTAATCTCTTCAAGGCGTGTCTCGCTGAGGCTGTGTTTTCTGTTGGAGTTGTGGATTGTGCTGGTTTCCTTTGCTTGGCAGACACTTGGGGGCCTCCCCAGGCATCCCCTGACGGCTTGCCTCGGCTGAGGTGAGTGTTTGGGGGCCGGAGTTGCGGATCAGGCTGACTGCTGGACCCCTAGGCCCGGCAGACATTTTGGGACCTCCCCCAGCCTGCATCAACCTGGGAACTTTGACCTCATTCAGCATTAATCTCTTCAAGGCGTGTCTCGCTGAGGCTGTGTTTTCTGTTGGAGTTGTGGATTGTGCTGGTTTCCTTTGCTTGGCAGACACTTGGGGGCCTCCCCAGGCATCCCCTGACGGCTTGCCTCGGCTGAGGTGAGTGTTTGGGGGCCGGAGTTGCGGATCAGGCTGACTGCTGGACCCCTAGGCCCGGCAGACATTTTGGGACCTCCCCCAGCCTGCATCAACCTGGGAACTTTGACCTCATTCAGCATTAATCTCTTCAAGGCGTGTCTCGCTGAGGCTGTGTTTTCTGTTGGAGTTGGGGATTGTGCTGGTTTCCTTTGCTTGGCAGACACTTGGGGGCCTCCCCAGGCATCCCCTGACGGCTTGCCTCGGCTGAGGTGAGTGTTTGGGGGCCGGAGTTGCGGATCAGGCTGACTGCTGGACCCCTAGGCCCGGCAGACATTTTGGGACCTCCCCCAGCCTGCATCAACCTGGGAACTTTGACCTCATTCAGCATTAATCTCTTCAAGGCGTGTCTCGCTGAGGCTGTGTTTTCTGTTGGAGTTGGGGATTGTGCTGGTTTCCTTTGCTTGGCAGACACTTGGGGGCCTCCCCAGGCATCCCCTGACGGCTTGCCTCGGCTGAGGTGAGTGTTTGGGGGCCGGAGTTGCGGATCAGGCTGACTGCTGGACCCCTAGGCCCGGCAGACATTTTGGGACCTCCCCCAGCCTGCATCAACCTGGGAACGTTGACCTCATTCAGCATTAATCTCTTCACGGCGTGTCTCGCTGAGGCTGTGTTTTCTGTTGGAGTTGTGGATTGTGCTGGTTTCCTTTGCTTGGCAGACACTTGGGGGCCTCCCCAGGCATCCCCTGACGGCTTGCCTCGGCTGAGGTGAGTGTTTGGGGGCCGGAGTTGCGGATCAGGCTGACTGCTGGACCCCTAGGCCCGGCAGACATTTTGGGACCTCCCCCGGCCTGCATCAACCTGGGAACTTTGACCTCATTCAGCATTAATCTCTTCAAGGCGTGTCTCGCTGAGGCTGTGTTTTCTGTTGGAGTTGTGGATTGTGCTGGTTTCCTTTGCTAGGCAGACACTTGGGGGCCTCCCCAGGCATCCCCTGACGGCTTGCCTCGGCTGAGGTGAGTGTTTGGGGGCCGGAGTTGCGGATCAGGCTGACTGCTGGACCCCTAGGCCCGGCAGACATTTTGGGACCTCCCCCAGCCTGCATCAACCTGGGAACTTTGACCTCATTCAGCATTAATCTCTTCAAGGCGTGTCTCGCTGAGGCTGTGTTTTCTGTTGGAGTTGTGGATTGTGCTGGTTTCCTTTGCTTGGCAGACACTTGGGGGCCTCCCCAGGCATCCCCTGACGGCTTGCCTCGGCTGAGGTGAGTGTTTGGGGGCCGGTGTTGCGGATCAGGCTGACTGCTGGACCCCTAGGCCCGGCAGACATTTTGGGACCTCCCCCAGCCTGCATCAACCTGGGAACTTTGACCTCATTCAGCATTAATCTCTTCAAGGCGTGTCTCGCTGAGGCTGTGTTTTCTGTTGGAGTTGGGGATTGTGCTGGTTTCCTTTGCTTGGCAGACACTTGGGGGCCTCCCCAGGCATCCCCTGACGGCTTGCCTCGGCTGAGGTGAGTGTTTGGGGGCCGGAGTTGCGGATCAGGCTGACTGCTGGACCCCTAGGCCCGGCAGACATTTTGGGACCTCCCCCAGCCTGCATCAACCTGGGAACTTTGACCTCATTCAGCATTAATCTCTTCAAGGCGTGTCTCGCTGAGGCTGTGTTTTCTGTTGGAGTTGTGGATTGTGCTGGTTTCCTTTGCTAGGCAGACACTTGGGGGCCTCCCCAGGCATCCCCTGACGGCTTGCCTCGGCTGAGGTGAGTGTTTGGGGGCCGGAGTTGCGGATCAGGCTGACTGCTGGACCCCTAGGCCCGGCAGACATTTTGGGACCTCCCCCAGCCTGCATCAACCTGGGAACTTTGACCTCATTCAGCATTAATCTCTTCAAGGCGTGTCTCGCTGAGGCTGTGTTTTCTGTTGGAGTTGGGGATTGTGCTGGTTTCCTTTGCTTGGCAGACACTTGGGGGCCTCCCCAGGCATCCCCTGACGGCTTGCCTCGGCTGAGGTGAGTGTTTGGGGGCCGGAGTTGCGGATCAGGCTGACTGCTGGACCCCTAGGCCCGGCAGACATTTTGGGACCTCCCCCAGCCTGCATCAACCTGGGAACTTTGACCTCATTCAGCATTAATCTCTTCAAGGCGTGTCTCGCTGAGGCTGTGTTTTCTGTTGGAGTTGTGGATTGTGCTGGTTTCCTTTGCTTGGCAGACACTTGGGGGCCTCCCCAGGCATCCCCTGACGGCTTGCCTCGGCTGAGGTGAGTGTTTGGGGGCCGGAGTTGCGGATCAGGCTGACTGCTGGACCCCTAGGCCCGGCAGACATTTTGGGACCTCCCCCAGCCTGCATCAACCTGGGAACTTTGACCTCATTCAGCATTAATCTCTTCAAGGCGTGTCTCGCTGAGGCTGTGTTTTCTGTTGGAGTTGTGGATTGTGCTGGTTTCCTTTGCTTGGCAGACACTTGGGGGCCTCCCCAGGCATCCCCTGACGGCTTGCCTCGGCTGAGGTGAGTGTTTGGGAGCCGGAGCGCGGCCACTCCGCTGTGCTTCGCGGCCGCGCACTCCACCTCGCCAATGAGTACCACCATAACACGTAGAAAAACCCACAGCGTAAGCGAGACAATGGGGAGACTACGCAGACCAACTTCAACCATAGAGAATGAAGATGGAAACTCTGATGACCCAACAACGACCAACTACCTAAGCAGTCTTTCAGAAATGGAGTTTAGAGACGAAATATGGAGGTTGCTAACAGATATCAAAGAAAGTATAAATCAGAGCACTAATAAAAATCAAGAGAATATGAAGATAGAAATCAGAAAACTCCAAACTGAAATATCAGATCAGATAACAGGTCTGAAAAACTCAATATACGAATTGAAGTACATAATGGATGAGTTTTCCAACAGGTTAACAGCAGCTGAGGATAGAATTAGTGCTTTAGAAGACGAGATGCATAACAACTTTACACAGCAGAAGAGATTAGAAAAAAGCCTCAAATCAAATGATCAGACAATGGAAAATTTACTCAAAGAATATGAGAAGATGAAAATAGAAGTCTTTGATAAGCTCAACAGAAACAACTTCAGAATCATTGGAGTTCCAGAGACCCAAGAAGAAAATCTTCAGGAAGAATCAATGGTTAAGAACATCATCACAGAGAAACTACCAGAGCTAAAGAAAACATGTGACCAAATCCTGCATGCCCGAAGAGTACCAGCTAAAAAAGACCCCAGTAGAAACACCCCAAGACACATCCTAGTCACCATGATGAAACCCACCGATAGAGATAGAATACTGCAAGCAGCAAGATTGAAAAGGGAAATTACATTCCACGGAGCATCCTTGAAATTTACAGCAGACCTGTCACCAGAAACACTCAAGGCCAGAAGGCAGTGGTGGGACGTAGTGGCAAAACTCAATGAAATAAATGCTTCGCCAAGAATATTGCACCCAGCAAAACTAAGTTTCAGGTTTGACGGATGTATACACGGCTTCACAGATAAACAACAGCTCAAAATCTTTGCAGACTCAAAACCAGCCTTAAAAGAAAAACTGAAAGATCTACTCTAAAAACAAGACAGAACAAAAAACACACCAAACTTCTACACAAAGATGGCAATAAATCCCATGACAATTATTTCTCTCAATGTCAATGGACTAAATGCACCAGTTAAGAGGCACAGAGTGGCGAAATGGATCAAAAAACTGAAGCCAACCTTCTGCTGTCTACAAGAAACTCACCTGAATAGTCAGAATAAACATAGACTCAAAATCAAAGGCTGGAGGAAAATCATTCAAGCAAACAACACCCTTAAAAAAGCGGGGGTGGCCATACTAATATCAGATGACACAAACTTTATAATCAGAAAAGTTGTAAGGGACAAAGATGGATATTATGTACTAATCAAGGGATTTGTACAGCAAGAAGAAATCACTCTCCTAAACATATACGCACCGAATGAGGGTCCAGCAAAGTATTTAATACAATTGTTGACAAATCTGAAGAAGGATATCAATAATAACACAATAATTGTGGGAGACCTCAACACAGGCTTGTCAACACTTGATAGGTCAACCAAATGGAAACCCAACAAAAATATACTAGACCTGCAAAGAGAAATGGATGAAAGAGGCCTAGTAGATATATATAGGGCACTCTATCCTCAGAAACCTGGATACACATTCTTTTCCAATGTACATGGATCATTCTCCAGGATAGATCATGTGCTGGCACATAAAACATACCTCCATAAAATAAAAAAGATAGACATTTTGCAGGCTGCCTTTGCTGACCACAAGGCTCTGAAGTTAGATGTGAACTGCAAAGGGACACAGAAGAAAAAATTTAACACCTGGAAGTTAAACAGCCTCATACTCAATAACCAGTGGGTCCGAGATGAAATCAAGGAGGAAATCAAAAGGTTCCTGGAAACAAATGACAATAAAGACACAAACTATCAGAACTTATGGGACACAGCAAAAGCAGTACTGAGAGGAAAATTTATAGCTTTGCAAGCACACATCAGGAAGGAAGAAGGAGCTTACCTGAGTAGCTTAATGACACAGCTAATAGAACTAGAAAGTGCTCAACAAAAGGACCCAAAAATAGGGAGACAGAAGGAAATAACAAAGCTGAGAGCAGAAATCAACGAAGTGGAAACCCAAAAAACAATCCGAAAGATCAACGAAAGCAGAAGTTGGTTCTTTGAAAAAATAAACAAGATTGATAGACCATTGGCAAAACTCACAAAGCAAAAGAAAGAGAGAAACTTGATAACGCGTATTAGAAATGAAAAGGGGGAGATCACTACAAATACTGCAGAGATTCAAAGGGTATTCAGAGAATACTTTGAGAAACTCTATGCCACTAAATATGAGAACCTGGAAGAAATGGATAAATTTCTGAACTCATATAACCTTCCACGGTTGAATAAAGAAGAGGTAGCATATCTAAACACCCCCATCACTATTGAGGAAATTAAAACTGTAATCAAAAATTTACCCAAAAACAAAAGCCCAGGCCCTGATGGATTCACGAATGAATTCTTTCAAACCTTTCAAGAGGAACTACTACCAATTCTGGCCACGCTCTTTTATGAAATCGAAAAAACAGGAATACTTCCAAATAGCTTTTATGAAGCCAACATCACCTTAATACCAAAACCTGATAGAGATGCTGCCAAAAAAGAAAATTACAGACCAATATCCCTGATGAACACAGATGCAAAGATCCTCAACAAAATCCTGGCGAACAGGATCCAGTGCCTCATCAAGAAGATCATTCACTTTGATCAAGTAGGTTTCATCCCAGGAATGCAAGGATGGTTTAACATCCGTAAATCTATCAATATAATACACAACATAAACAACAACAAAAATAAAAATCACATGGTCATATCAATAGATGCAGAAAAAGCATTTGATAAGGTTCAACACCCATTCTTGATGAAAACTCTCAGCAAGATAGGAATAAAAGGAACCTTTCTCAATATAGTCAAAGCCATCTACCAGAAGCCAGTGGCAAATATTATCCTCAATGGAGAAAAACTAAAATCCTTTCCTCTAAATTCTGGTACAAGACAAGGCTGTCCTCTCTCACCACTCCTATTCAACATAGCACTGGAAGCACTTGCTATAGCGATTAGGCAAGAAAAAGATATCAAGGGAATCCAGATAGGAAAGGAAGAAGTCAAGCTCTCACTGTTTGCAGATGACATGATACTCTACTTAGAAAACCCTAAAGACTCTACCAAAAAGCTTCTAGAAATAATAGATTTGTATAGCAAAGTGGCAGGATACAAAATTAACACACAAAAATCAATGGCCTTTTTATACACTAATAATGATAGGGAAGAAATGGACATTAAGAGAACAATCCCATTCACATTAGTTCCACACAAACTCAAATATCTTGGAGTCAACCTGACTAAAGATGTGAAGGATCTATACAAAGAAAACTACAAAACACTGCTCCAAGAAATAAGAGAGGACACGCGGAAATGGAAACACATACCATGCTCATGGATTGGCAGGATCAACATCATTAAAATGGCAATACTTCCAAAAGCATTGTACAGATTTAACGTGATTCCTCTAAAGATACCCATGACATTTTTCAAAGAAGTGGATCAAATACTTCTGAAATTCATCTGGAACAACAAACAACCTCGAATAGCTAAAGCACTCCTTGGGAAAAGGAATATGGGAGGCATTACTTTCCCGAATTTTAAGTTGTATTACAAAGCAACAGTTATAAAAACAGCATGGTATTGGAATAAAAACAGACCCTCAGATCAGTGGAATAGGCTTGAGTACTCAGAGAAGGTTCCTCAGACATATAACCACCTTGTTTTTGATAAAGGAGCAAAAAATCCTAAATGGAGCAGGGAAAGCCTATTCAACAAGTGGTGTTGGCACAACTGGTTAACCACTTGCAAAAAAGCGAACTCAGACCCCCAGCTAACACCATATACAAAGGTAAAATCCAAATGGATTAAAGACCTTGATATCAGAACTGAAACTATAAGGTATATACTACAACATGTAGGTGAAACACTCCAGGACATTGAGACTAAAGGCATCTTTAAGGAGGAGACAGCACTTTCCAAGCAAGTGGAAGCAGAGATAAACAGATGGGACTATATTAAGCTGAAAAGCTTCTGCATCTCAAAGGAAATAGTGCCCAGAATACAAAGGCCACCCACTGAGTGGGAGAAATTATTCACCCAATACACATCAGATAAAGGGCTAATATCCAAAATTTACAAGATACTGACAGAACTATACAAGAAAAAAACAACTAACCCCATCAAAAAATGGGGAGAAGAAATGAACAGACACTTTGAAAAAGAAGAAAGGCAAATGGCCAAAAGGCACATGAAAAGATGTTCAACATCACTAATCGTCAGGGAGATGCAAATCAAAACTACTATGAGGTACCACCTCACGCCACTGAGACTGGCACACATCACAAGAAAGGAAAACAAGCAGTGCTGGCGGGGATGTGGAGAGAAAGGAACTCTTTTTCACTGCTGGTGGGAATGCCGTCTAGTACAACCTTTATGGAAAGCGATATGGAGATTCCTTCACAAACTGGAAATTGAGCTTCCATACGATCCAGCTATACCACTCCTAGGAATATACCCAAGAAACACAAATATACAATACAAAAAACCCTTCCTTACTCCTATATATATTGCAGCGCTATTTACAATAGCCAGACTCTGGAAACAACCAAGATGCCCTTCAACAGATGAGTGGCTGAAGAAACTGTGGTACATATACACAATGGAATACTATGCAGCCATCAGGAGAGATGAAGTCATGAAATTTTCCAATACATGGATGTACATGGAATCTATTATGCTGAGTGAAGTAAGTCAGAGGGAGAGAGAAAGACGCAGAATGGTTTCACTCATCTATGGGCTTTAAGAAAAATGAAGGACATTTTTAACAATATCTCAGAGACAAGAGAGATGAGGGCTGGTAGGTGCAGCTCAGGACATGCAGCTCATCACATAGAGTGATGAGTGCAGTTGCAGAGATGACTACACTGAAAACTATCATAAAATGTGAATGAATGAGGGAAGTAGAAAGCCTGTCTCGAGTACAGGTGTAGGGGGGTGGGGAGGAGGGAGATCTGGGAAATTGGTGGTGGGAATGTTGCACCGGTGAAGGGGGGTGCTCTTTACATGACTGTAATCATACAACTATAATCATGTTTGTAATCACGGTGTTTAAATAAAGATAAAAAAATTAAAAAAAAAAAAAAAGAAAATTACAGACCAATATCGCTGATGAATGCAGATGCAAAGATCCTCAACAAAATCCTGGCAAATAGGATTCAATGCCTCGTTAAGAAGATCATCCACTACGATCAAGTAGGTTTCATCCCAGGAATGCAAGGCTGGTTTAACATCCGTAAATCTATCAACATAATACACAACATCAATAACAAGAAAAATAAAAACCACATCATCATATGAATAGATGCAGAGAAAGCATTTGATAAGGTCCGACACCCATTCTTGATCAAAACTCTCAGCAAGATGGGAATGGAGGGAACCTTTCTCAATATAGTGAAGGCCATCTACCACAAGCCAGTGGCAAACATTATCCTCAATCGAGAAAAACTAAAAGCCTTCCCTCTAAATTCTGGCACAAGACAAGGCTGTCCTCTCTCACCACTCCTATTCAACATAGCACTGGAAGTACTTGCTATAGCGATTAGGCAAGAAAATGATATCAAGGGAATCCAGATAGGAAAGGAAGAAGTCAAGCTCTCACTGTTTGCAGATGACATGATACTCTACTTAGAAAACCCTAAAGACTCTACCAAAAAGCTTCTAGAAACAATAGACTCATATAGCAAGGTGGCAGGCTACAAAATTAACATACAAAAATCAATGGCCTTTCTATACACCAATAGTAATAAGGATGAAATGGACATTAAGAAAACAACCCCATTCACAATAGTGCCACACAAACTCAAATATCTTGGAATCAACTTGACTAAATATGTGAAGGACCTATACAAGGAAAACTATAAAACTCTGCTCCAAGAAATAAGAGAGGACACACGGAAATGGAAACACATACCCTGCTCATGGATTGGCAGGATTAACATCATCAAAATGGCAATACTCCCCAAGGCATTATACAGATTTAATGTCATCCCTCTATAGATACCCATGACATTCTTCAAAGAAGTGGATCAGACACTTTTGAAATTCATTTGGAACAATAAACACCCTCGAATAGCTAAAGCAATCATTGGGAAAAAGAATATGGGAGGAATTACTTTCCCCAACTTTAAACTGTACTACAAAGCAATAGTTATCAAAACAGCATGGTATTGGAATAAGGACAGGTCCTCAGATCAGTGGAATAGGCTTGAATACTCAGAAAATGTTCCCCAGACATACAATCACCTAATTTTTGATAAAGGAGCAGGAAATCCTAAATGGAGCAGGGAAAGCCTCTTCAACAAGTGGTGTTGGCACAATTGGATAGCCACTTGCAAAAAATTGAACTTAGACCCCCAGCTAACATCATGTACGAAGGTAAAATCCAAATGGATTAAAGACCTCGATATCATCCCCAAAACCATAAGATATATAGAACAGCACATAGGCAAAACACTCCAGGACATTACAGGCATCTTCAAGGAGGAAACTCCCCTCTCCAAGCAAATGAAAGCAGAGATTAACAGATGGGAATATATTAAGCTGAGAAGCTTCTGCACCTCAAAGGAAATAGTGCCCAGGATACAAGAGCCACCCACTGAGTGGGAGAAACTATTCACCCAATACCCATCAGATAAGGGGCTAATCTCCAAAATATACAAGGCACTGACAGAACTTGACAAGAAAAAAACATCTAACCCCATCAAAAAATGGGGAGAAGAAATGAACAGACACTTTGACAAAGAAGAAATACACATGGCCAAAAGACACATGAAAAAATGTTCCACATCACTAATCATCAGGGAGATGCAAATCAAAACAACGATGAGATACCACCTCACACCCTAGAGAATGGTACACATCACAAAGAATGAGAATAAACAGTGTTGGCGGGGATGTGGAGAGAAAGGAACTCTTATCCACTGCTGGTGGGAATGCCGTCTAGTTCAACCTTTATGGAAAGCGATATGGAGATTCCTCCAAAAACTGGAAATCGAGCTCCCATACGATCCCGCTATACCACTCCGAGGAATATACCCTAGGAACACAAAAATACAATACAAAAACCCCTTCCTTACACCTATATTCATTGCAGCACTATTTACCATAGCAAGACTCTGGAAACAACCAAGATGCCCTTCAACAGACGAATGGCTAAAGAAACTGTGGTACATATACACAATGGAATATTATGCAGCTGTCAGGAGAGATGAAGTCATGAAATTTTCCTATACATGGATGTACACGGAATCTATTATGCTGAGTGAAATAAGTCAGAGAGAGAGAGAAAAACGCAGAATGGTCTCACTCATCTATGGGTTTTAAGAAAAATGAAAGACACCCTTGTAATAATAATTTTCAGATATAAAAGAGAAAAGAGCTGGAAGTTCCAGCTCACCTCAGGAAGCTCACCACAAAGAGTGATGAGTTTAGTTACGGAAATAACTACATTTTGAACTGTCCTAATAACGAGAATGTATGAGGAAAATGGAGAGCCTGTCTAGAGTACAGGCGGGGGTCGGGTGGGGAGGAGGGAGACTTGGGACATTGGTGATGGGAATGTTGCACTGGTGATGGGTGGTGTTCTTTACATGACTGAAACGCAAACACAATCATGTATGTAATTAAGGTGTTTAAATAAATTTAAAAGAAAGGAAAACTAAAAGATATTTTTTGCAACAATCCTCAGAGACAAAGAGAGGAGGGGCTGGAAGTTCCAGCTCACTTCATGAAGCTCACCACAAAGAGTGGTAAGTGCAGTTAGAGAAATAACTACACTGAGAACTATCATAACCATGTGAATGAATGAGGGAAGTTGAAAGCCTGTCTAGAGTACAGGTGGTGGTGTGGTAGGGTGGAGGGAGATTTGGGACATTGGTGGTGGGAATGTTGCACTGGTGAAGGGGGGTGTTCTTTACATGACTGAAACCTAACTACAATCATGTTTGTAATTAAGGTGTTTAAATTAGTATTAAAAATAATAAATTTTTAAAAATACATAAAAAAGAAAAACCTGCTGAGCCCAGACTGTTCAAGACATGGAGATAAACACAAGCAAACAGCAGCTCCATCTCAGAGGCAACTCTGACTCGATAATAATTATCATGAAGTCTTTTGTGACTGTGGGTGAAGAAATTAATCCTTCTAGCTGAACAACTGAAGGCTAATGCTTTTCATCCCATAGTTGCAAGCCTGTGAGCATAAGGAATTAATATCCAAGAAAACACAAAAGAGTTGACCAGCAACATGAGTAATCTAAGAAAAAAAGAAATGTTGTTTTTGGCCATCAGACAAAAGGATTTTTGCTTATTACTGGGTGAGTATGAGATTTAGCACCCCATTGCTCATGATTCATTATGTGAAAAGTATTTTACTAAGCCATGCATACACCTATTCGGCCTGTCTTAACCAATACTTTTTATTGCAATTAGAAATTGCTATATTAACAATAATCAATGTTGCCAAATTTTACTATAGCTATACATTTGGGTTTGTGGTATATTCTTTATTGAAATAAAGGTGTTGTGAGTTATTTTTCTTATCAGGACCACTTCTGCTCATTTGCCATCTGCTGATGTAGGCTTAGTGGTTTGATTGCTCAGGGTATGTTGGGAGATAGTGGGATGAACTCTAAGCCTTGCTCATGCTAAACATGTGTCCTACCACTTGAGTTATATGATGGCCCTGAATTTCATTATTTGTCCTCAGGAGGTCTGATGCCATTGATAAGGGCTTCTCTAGAGTGTGCAAGTTTTGGGGTATGGCTATGGGATGTGGCTGGGGGTTGAAGGTTATACCTTTCCAACCTCAGTCAAAGAGTTTATGAAACACAAGATGCCCTCTCCCCTTCTCTGTGCATTCTCTCTGTTCTCCATCTGTCCCCAAAGGTGGTTCTAAACATCAGTAAACAAAGCAAGAAGCAGAGCTCTACAATTTACCCTCTTCTTCTCTAAGGTCTGCCTGTAGGCAGTGGTTTGTTCCCTTCCCTTCTCCCCATCCTAGAATTGTGGCAGTTTCCTGGCCTCATTGTCTAGCTATGGGGCATTTATGAAACCCATTGTCCTCATTATTTATTTATTTATTTGTGGTTTTTGGGTCACACCCGGTAGTGCTCAGGGATTATTCCTGGCTCCAGGCTCAGAAATTGCTCCTGGCAGGCACGGGGGACCATATGGGATGCTGGGATTCGAACCGATGATCTCCTGCATGAAAGGCAAATGCCTTACCTCCATACTATCTCTCCAGCCCCCATTGTCCTCATTCTTGAGGTTTCTCAGCCTCCAATACTTTGGTTTGCACTTGGGAAATAGAATATTTTGTAATGCTGCCTATTATGGATGGATACAAGTTTATTAAAGCACTGGTTTTTGGGGATCCTTTCTTCCCTCAATTATGCTGCTAAAACCCAGGTAGAGTGTAGTTTGAAGTTCTGAATAAAGTAGGCCTGTTCTCACTGCCTACCTCTTCTTGCCTCCACCTGCCATTGCAAATCAATGAATGGGATTGGGATAGAGAACAATATTTTTCTCTTCCAAAGTATTTTGTCTATTTACTTTTTAGGGACTCAAAGGCTACATAAAATGTATAGGACTTACCACCAAATTTTTAAATCAATATGCCTAGATCCAGTCACAAACTTAAATGTGTGTGGGGTAGGAGTGGGGGAGGGAGCCAGGAAATGTTCAAAGTGAAAGAGCAGGCAAGGTAGTACCTTAAAATATGTTTCAGTTATAACTTTTTTCCCAGGTAATTACCCGTTGGGAAAATTTCTGAGAAATACCTACTGTTTTATTTAGCATCTTTCTGGCTGCCCACACATAGGCCTGCAAATCAGGTTCATAAAATATAGAGAAATGATGCTGCAGAACCAACCTCCTCCCTCAGTCTGTGTCCTGTGAAAGACTTATAGAGAAAAATACCCTCCTTGCTTCCCACTGGTGTGATAGATCTGTCCTCAATGAGCATGTCACTTATTTATGATTGTCAGGCATTTCAGCAGCAATTTCTTTCAACAAAACACTCTGGCTTGTTTTCATCGGAGCACAGTGGTGTTCATGATATGCATGGAATGAATACACTTTATATATTTTTGGTGCCAAGGTCCATCAAGTCCTCATATATGTGAGGCATGTGCTCACCGCTGAGTGATATCCCCAGCCAAAAGATGTAGTTTGTAGGTACTGTTGCTCGTGTTGTGGGCCAGACCCAATCGTGTTGGAGCCAGCTGGGCAAACCCAGCTGAACTGGAGGTAGAGACAGGCAGTGCCAGGAATCTAAGTTTGATTACATGCAAAACTTGGACTCTACCACCAGAGCTACATTCTTGACCCTGAATGTGAACATTTTAATCTTCAGGATTTTCATTACCTTATTGGTAAAAAGTGATAATAACCTGCTGATCCTAAGAGGATTTAGTCAACTTCTACATGTAAATAAGTCTTAACAAGATCCAAAGAGCAAGCCGAAGTCTATGATCATTTGCTCCTCCCCTTCTGGAACTCTACCTTTTCTTAGTTTATAATGAGTGTTCATAACCTACTGGGTCAGGTTATTTCTTTGGGGGGGGGGAGTCAGGTTTTTTTTAAATCAACACTGTCCCTTTGTTGATTAGTATATGAAAAATAGTAGTTATCATCAGAAGAAACATCATACCTAGTAGACTTCTGGACATTTGAAGGCTGACTCTGCCAATCACTTTAGAGTAAGAAACTGCCGCCATCCAAACTTTTACTTCATGGCCACTAACCCAGGCTTTCCTTTAACCTATTTCCTCACTAATGCTTCAAAACTGTCATCATCTCTTCTTTATCATTTGAATTTATTTCTCAGATGAAGCTTTGCTTTTGTTCATTTTTCCATAGTTTTAAAATTTAAAGGCTGTGATTTACAAAGTTGTCCATAATACAGTTGTTTCATTCTGTGTTCCAACACCATTCCCACCATCAGTGTGACCTTCCTTCCACCCATGACCCCAATCCCTTCCTCCCAGCTTACTCCCTTAGAAAGCACAAGGACAATGGAATTATCAAAACATAGATCATAAAAGTCAACTTGTGATAGTTGTTATATCTCACAAGTGTTACTACTAAACATTGTCAGGATCTACTGAGCTGATTAATGCTGGCTGAGTTTTTGGTGTTTTTCTTAGTACTCATTGAGCTTGCTGGGTTTCTGTACAATATTCACATCAAATTGGCTGTGTGCTGACAATAGTGTGAAATTTAAGATACTGTGCTGCCATGTATGCTACAGAAATGGGGGTTCAGTGATTTGGTGGCTTGACTACTACTGATGAGGTTCAGTTGTGGATCTGGGCTGTTTCTATGTCAAAAGTGTGTCCGGTGAGGGTGGGGGCTGCTGCACCTTCAATCAGGGAAGGTAATCTGACCATCTCCATTCTGAGAAGGCTGCAGAGTTCTCATACCAGTGATTGACCTGCCTGGCAGCTTGGTGCCTTTTTATGAAGTTGTTTGCCTTCTTTATGCTTCCTCAATTTTGGCAAATCATCCTAAAAGCCTAATAGTTATGAAACTGTTTAA
Source organism: Suncus etruscus (assembly GCF_024139225.1). Lineage (NCBI taxonomy): Eukaryota > Metazoa > Chordata > Mammalia > Eulipotyphla > Soricidae > Suncus > Suncus etruscus. The sequence goes on along the minus strand of NC_064855.1, from coordinate 7,272,606 downwards.
CTTCTTAAAAGGTCTAACACGGCATGGATAATGTTCATTTTTTAATAATATCTTTATTTAAGCACCATGATTGCAAACATGTTTGTAGTTGGGTTTCAGTCATAAAAAGAAGACCCCTCTTCACCAGTGCAACATTCCCACCGCCAATGTAATGTTCATTTCATACTTTAGAATTGTGACTCAACTTTATTTCAAAATTAAACTCGCCCCTGTATAACCAAAGATGAATACTAAATATACTATTTCTAAATTTATTTACAGATATAAGTCAAAATGTGTTTTTATAATTATAAAAATCTGTCAATAAGGCAAATATGACTTCCTTTGATGAATATAAACATTTGGAATTGGGAGTCATGCTAAAGAACTTTTACCTCAGTCTTAGCAACACGTGTACTTCTATAACTGATTCAAAGTCCAAACCATTCTTGGTTGTCACAATTAGTAATTTCAAATTAATTGGCTGTGCCTCTGTACTCACCTTTTTGTTTGTTTTGGGCCTATGGCTGGTAGTGCTCAGGGGATTCTTTTGACACTGTGCTTAAGAATCAGGTAATGTCAAAAGACTGACCCAGGGTTCTTATGTGCAAAGCAATTACTTTAGCCATTTTAATTATCATTCAGGCTCTCTACTCATCTTGAGATTATAGACATGCACAAATATTTTTGTTTGTTTGTTTTGGGGCCACACCTGGTGAAGCTCAGGGGTTACTCCTGGCTATGCGCTCAGAAATAGCTCCTGGCTTGGGGGACCATATGGGATGTGGGGAGATCAAACCATGGACGGTCCTAGGCTATCACAGGCAAGGCAGATACCTTACCCCTTGCACCACCACTCTGGCCCATGCACAAATATTTTAAATCCTAAAAGGTAAATCTAATACCAGCGTACAACCTAGCTAATCTAGTTATTGCCCTTTGATATTTGCTAAGTAAATGTTTACTCAAGTTTTAGGAAATTGTTTAAAGGAGATGCAAATAGTATGTTTGTGTAACCACACACTAATTTCAAATTTCCTTTTCATTAAATTGAAAATAAGAATAAAATTAAAGATATAAGAAGGGAATGAAGAGGGACTTTCAACCTTAATTATTGCTTAACATTGAGGTGGGAACCCAAACTTCCCAGAATGAACCAAGAATGCTGAGGACCAGCTCTGAAATCTTCCTCTAGATCATTGCCAAGGGGTGAGTGGGATAAGGTGCATATTTTTAAGTTCACCCATTTTTTTATTCCTACCTTAGATATGTCCTCTTTTCTTCCTTTCTCTCTCCCAATCACTTCTTTCTTACTAGTCTAATAGTCCATTTGCTGTATTTAGGAAACCAAAAATCATTAGTCATATAATTGTGCTGCTAGGACTTGGCATCAACTGGAGAGATGGCATACAGATATAACAAGAGAAGAGGGTACTATCTGCAGCTGAAAATTGGATGTAATTGCTTTGGAGTGACTTCAATCTCTGTGCTTTACTTCACCCGGAGGATCCAAGGGGGAAGAGAGGCATCCTCAGGACTGCGTGTGGAGTGTTCTCTTTAATTTAAAAATACTGCTCACAGCAGCAGGGTTTTACATTCTCTTTCTCTAACTTCAGTTTTACTCTGAAGAATAAATGTAAGATGTCATTTATGTAGGAATTATTTATAAGTTAAATGCTATAATACTGAGGAGGGGAATGGTTAACCTTCTGTATTTGGAGAGACACATGTCACTAGGGGTCAAGCCCAGGACCCACACATACAAGGCATGGCCGCTACTTTTGGAGGATTTCTTGGTCATACTTTGCTTTTCCTTTCTTGGGGAAAGGAACTCCCAGGCAGTACTCAATGCTCAATGGTTTTCTTCTGTGAAATACTTACCCAACCTGAACAAATGGCTCAATGGTGGGACCTAGAATGTGAAACTACTCTGGCGATGTGTTGTTGGGAAGTGTGGTAGGATCAAGTGGTAAAATATGGTACAAGGAATAGAGAATAGAACTGGAGTGTCACCCCTGGATCCATTAGTTATTCTATAAACATTCATTTTCCCATGGTATAGACTGGAGTCTTATTTAAATAGAAATCTCAATGGCAACATCGCATTACCAAAATTATAAGTATGAATGTAAAAGTGGGCATTCTATGTTTTATTTGCTTTAAATTAAATAGAAGTATTCCCAGGGAAAAAAGAATAAAACAAACAGCACAAATCATTACTTTTTGAAGTTGGCTTTTCCATGAAACCCATGATGAGTCAGGAAAGCCTTGTGTATTTTTTGTACCTGCCCATCTAGATATATGTCTAATATTGTTTCCTGTTTTTCACTTTGTAAACAGTCTCGTCCTAGTTAGTGCTTATTTTTGATGCAATCAAATCCATGACACATGTGTCACCATGGCTGAAAAGAGAGTGAGTCATTTGGAAGGAGGGCAGCCATATTCACTCTTAGAAGACATGAAAGCTTATTCCTGAAAATGAGTTCTGAGGATATGACCTGATGACTGAAAACAACTCCTGGATCTTCTGATGAGGTCATTATCTTCTCCCCAAAGGGATGCAGAGCTTTTCAGGGTCAATAAAGTGAGGGTCTTAGACTTTAGGGAAGCAGTCGTAAATAACTGCAAGTAATTGGAGTAAGCTCTACCTTTCAGAAGAAATGTTCTCAGGATGCTTCTTTGTGGCCCAGTTGTCAATCTGGGAAATTTGTTCCTTGTTATCCTTCCTTTTTAGAAATGCAGGAGTTTGGGGGTTTTGAGTCATACCTGGTGGCACTCAGGGGTGACTCCTGGCTTTGCACTCAGGAATCACTCCTGGCAGACTTGGGGGACAATATGAGATGCTGGGGGTCGAACCTGGGTTGGTTGATTGCAAGGCAAAATTCCTATCTGTTTTGCTATCGCTCTGGCCCCTTGGAAATGAATTTCTATCATCAGTGTATATTCTCTCTGGCTTTAGGGCTCAAATCTGAGGATATGCAAAGGCAGTGTGATGCCACAAACTGAGCTTTTGATCGCTAGTACAAACAAGACTTGGTCTTGCCTGTGAGCTTTTCTCGCCCTTGCTGTGCAGCGAGAAGGAAGAAGAGTATAAAAATGTCTAATGATAGTCAGCTGTCTAATGAACCAGAGCACAAAGAACATGGTGTCAGGTTGGCTTTTTGTAATGATAAGGAAAAAAAGCAGTTTGCTTATCTAGGCCAGGCCTTTCTCCTCTAGGGCATGAGGGTGAAGATGGTATGTAACCTGAGAAAATAAAATTACTTTTATTCAGTACCACTTGGTATCGAAGAGGTAATTTGCTTCAGAATGTCAAGACACCCACCCTGCTGCCACAAAAGTACTTCTATCCCTCACTCACTATTAGGAGAGTACTTGGTGCACAGTCAACTTGACTGACCCTTTCCTGAATTGCCCTCCGTTGGCTGAGCTTGTATCAGAATCCAAGGGCTGGTGTATAGATGAAGGCTGCCCCTTCGGTTGAGAGAGAAAAATGCTTGGCAGTCCCTCTAGTGGTTACTGTGGAACTGTTCTGTTCCCTTGAAAACAGATTATTTTTCATTCTAGAATGATGAGAAGATACTGGAAAGTATTCTGGCTGGTCGCTAGGACAACAGTGTTGACCTGAGCAGCCTCATGTTGGTGCTGTCTGAGACAGTGGAAAAGGGTGTCTGGTCAGTTGAGGACCTGAGTTAAGCTGCCCTTTTAGGATAAACATTTTAGCTCATTGTCAAGAGACATTTGATGAGCAGAAATGTTGGGTGACTGAGGAAGTGGTCTATCCCTGAGCAGGGCATTCTTGATTTCTGCTACAACTTTGGAGGCAGGGCTTTGAGAAGAGAAGTGCTATGTTAATCTCCATGCTTAAACATCTAAAAACAAGAGTCCCATTACATAAATCCACAGGCTGAGTGGCCCGAGGATCAGCAAATTTGTCTTTGATAAACACAATAAGGATATTTCAGGTAATGCAGACATGATGGAGGCAAGAAATGTTTCACCAATTTAAGGGAGACTGGAAGACGGAATAGATGTCATCTGTGATAGGGGAGTAGGGAAAAAAATCAGGAAAATTTTTCAGGTTTCAGCCCCAAATAGTTAGATATGAAATGATTTACCGGGCATCAGGAATTCAGGGAAAGAACTAAATTTGGGTGTTAGGGACACAGGAATGGATATGATGTTCCTAGGTTATATTTATGTATATTTACTGTACTCTTGGCTCTGCACTCAAGGATCACTCTAGTTGTACTCAGGGGATTATTTTTAATGCCAGAAATTGGACCAGGATTGGCTGCATACAAGGTAAGCACGATACCCTCTGTACTGCGTATCCAGTTCAGAAGACAGTATTTATATCATTACTGCAGTTCATAAAAAGGGGGAGATTTGGGATTACAGACACTATACAACTGTTTTCATTGCACCTGTTGTTACTGCATCTGATGATTAAGAAGACTAAATAATACCAAAGTGATGGGGAGTGTTGATCAAAAGAATACTAATTATAATTTCATGCTCTTTTAGTAGGAAAAGATCATTGGCAACTTACATTATGAGTTGCAAGATATTTTGCTAAATTTTAGAAAAGGGGAGAATGTTGCTTAGTGGCACATTCTTTGAACATATTATGTGCTGGGTTGAACCATTTGCATCTAAATTAAAAACAAATCAAAACAACTATATTTTAACCTTTCACTTTTCTCTTGAATTTCTAGTGAAGGGCTCCAGTTCTTGAAAAACTTTCTTCTAAAAACAATGTATTATTCAGCAGACAGGTTTTTTTTGTGTGCCATTGGGTGGATTCTTGACTGGACCCAGATTCCATAATGCTGAGCAGTTTAGGTCATAGCTCTTCACCAAGCTACAAAATGGAGCATCAAATGAGTGAGACCTAGAGAGAGCAATTCCACCTACGTCTGCCTGTGCTAAGCTGTTCTATTGCAATTTATGGCATCTAATAACATTTTCTGAGAAAAGGGAAAAAGTCTGAAAGCCAGCATCCCTTTCAGCTCCCCATCTATTTGCCTTAGTACTTGTCTTCCATCTAGCACTCCAGTGTTTTTCTATCTTCTAGTCATTTTGACTGTTCCTGTGTCTTTCCTGACCTTCCTATTTATTTTATCTTCCCGGTTCATTTACCACGTGTGTTATATATGGACGTGAAGCAGAAAATATCTGCTTCATAAACACACTTGTGTGTTGTGCATGTATAAATGCTATATCATAAATTTACTAGTAGATGGCTCTTACTCGTAAATTAGCTTTCCTCTCGCTTAACATGATGCCTTTTGGTTCCATCCAGGTTGTGCAGCAAACTATAATTTCTTCTCTTATCCTGCAGCTGCATAAGATTACAGTGTGTGCGTGCGTGTGTGTGTGTGTGTGTGTGTGTGTGTGTGTGTGTATCTGAGTAGCAGAACCACTAACAGTGGGTTCTCTGGAGTCTCAAACACTATGAGGGACCCATCCCTCAAAAATGAAAAAAGTATTTTGTGGCTTACAGAGAAGGATGCTAAAATCATAACCTATTCTAAATAAAGCTACATACCATCATTATGCAAAGCCTGTGAACAAATAACAACTAGTGAAAGCACATGATCTAATAGAAAGTAGCTAAACAAGCTGTAAGGAAGATTCGCCTTCAGCACAGTAATCATGGTAGGGCAAAATTAAAGTAAGAACCCAACCTTGGGCAGAAAGATGTAGCCTGAAGCAGGCAGCTCTCTCAGTACAGTATCTGGCCTTTGACTGGGACCAAAAGAGTGAATGTTGGTTCTTCTAGGAAAAGATTGGACATAATTTTTTACTTTAGGTTTTATCTTTTTCAGTGAACTTTTCATGAGACTTACTCTTTGTAGGGTAAAGAAAATCAGTCCTTGCCTCTACGCATTTCAAGTCCTTCATCCACCTGGTAGGAAAAATTTCCAGAAGGAGACCAATGCTGGAGTAAAGTATCTTTATAACAAGTGTGTGTGTAGAGAGTAGTATGATGGAGGGACAAGGGAGGGAGGCAGAGAGTGATGCATTTGATGGTGAAATATGTGAAGGGGGAGAAGATAGGTGGCAGCCTGAGAAGGGAACCTACTGACTGATCTTCTCTCTGCCCCCTACAGTCACCAGGGGAGGTGCAGCATTTGTGAGTTTTCAGTGAGTTCCTGCATGGTTCAGCAGCCCTAAATGGTGTTAATCAAACCACACTTCTGTCCCACCTTTTCTTCATGGTGCGAGAGATGATCTTCTAGGGAAGCAATGGAACTCAGGCTGGGGCAAGGAACTACTCTTTGTAGGAAAGGAGAAAAAGTCCTCAGTTCTACCCAGGTTTTCCAGGAATACCATCTACCCTCACAGAAAAAAAGAATCTTGGGAGCAAATGGACAGTGACATAAAATGATTTTATTCAGCAGTTGGAAGAGGAGAGAGAAAAACATACAGAGAGGGAGGGAGAGAGAGAGAGAGGAGAGAGAGGAGAGAGAAAGGAGAGAGAGAAGAGAGAAGAGAGAAGAGAGAGAGAGAGAGAGAGAGAGAGAGAGAGAAGTGTTCCAGAGAAAATGTGGGCCACTAAGGAGGGAGGAGCTGAGAATACTTATATATATGCTGGCTACCCTCAGAATGGAGAATTTCCCCACTTACCTTTACAGAATTGCCTTTATAGGTTTTTCTCCTAAACTGTCCCCATGTGGGGCTTTCTATGTATCATCTAAGAATCTGTTGCTGTGGAGTCTTCAAGGAGAAGAGCTTGAAACTGGTGTCCCACTTTCATATCCCTATCACAACCCTCCATTCCTGCTTGACCTTCTCTCTTGAGGGAGTTCAGTCTTCTCTGGCCTGTGCTGGTGCCAGTTAAGAGTCTTATCAGATCTTAATTTCTGTGTCCACCAGTTGGGTCTAGCTACATGTCTTTTATCTACTTTAGGACTTGATACCCTAACTTCTTTCAATCCCATCTTGTTACTTCTCATAGAACTTATTACCAGCTTCCCCTGCACCTGAATATACTTACCTATTTGAGAGAAGTCAGAATTTTCCAGAGAGAAGTTGGGGTGCAGGAGAATCCCGAAATGGGGAATGCCTACACTTGCCTTTGCAAAGTTGGTTTTATAGTCACCCAATCTCAGTCCAATTATCCCACTTGGCATTTTGTATGTATATAAGAGACCATAGGTCTTGGTTTCTGCCTTTCGATGGGTTTCCGGTTTTGGGACACTGAGGTCAGAGTAAGGTCTTTAATCCACATCACCAGCCACCACCAGCCCCCTTATTTCAGGGCTATTTCCTCACCACTCAGAATATATATATTCAAGGTGTTGCTGTGCCCGGTAACTGGCCAACAGGGCAGAAATAGTGAGCTTGTTTGCACTTGCTGCAGACCTTCCTGCTCTGCCCATCTTTCCACCTACATGACTGCCCCCCACAGGCTGTCCTAGGAAATTATACTTCAGTTTTTTAAAGTTTTGCAGAAATGTGAGATTTGAGGACCAATGCACTTAGATGAAGAACACGCCCTGTGCCTCTGAGTTGCAAACTTATGGCCCAACTTGTTGATTTAATAAGTCCCTGAGCACTGCAGGGTATGGCCCCCAAATGAAAATAAGCAAAAAGCCTGTTGGTCATGGACCCTTCTTTGCTCTGAGAGAGAAGCATGCTTTATCTTTCTGTCTCTGGAAGCCATTTGAATTGTACTTCTGGACTCTGAACTCTCAACAAAGTTTATATCCTTCAGGCATGTCTTTGTCTCGATGGTCTTCTTTATAAGCATCATTTTCTTTTTCTGGTCAGTTTTTTTTCCCATCATCAAGTTACAAAAACTAATTCTATCTCAACAGTTCTGAATATCTATGGTTTTACACAAGAGCAGTGTGTAAATATTTTTGATCAAAAGGCTATTATGAAAAAAAAAGGCTATTATGGTTTCAGTGCTTGCTCTTTGGAAGAGGAATTAGGGATCCTGTAGAGGGGCAGGAGTGAAGGATGCCTCTGTGCAGCAACTATTCTTTCCCTGTGACACCTAAAATCAAACATTTGTGTTGCTTTCCAAATCACCCCCATTCTGAAATTCCCCATTGATGCCATCTCTGATAACCATGCTCTTGTTTTTTTCCCTTCTCCTATTTTTTTCCTTTTATCTTCTCTTATTTTTTTCTTTTTTGCAGAGACAGTAATCACATTCAGAGGCCTCAGAAACCAAACCCACTGATGCTCTGAGACATCAGTGGGTTTGAGCATGCAAAGTCTAGTTTGAGTTCACTGAGCTGTCTCTATCATTAGAGTCAAAACACCACAGGGGTGTTGATCATTGATCCCTGATCCTTGAAGGAGTACAGGAATTACCTATGTTTTATGCACATTTAAAAATTATCTTACATTAATTGCCAATGAAACTCTTCCTCCTCCACTCCCCCAATTCAGGCCAGCTCTGCTTTTCTTTGATCTTAACATTGTTTCTGCTTTACAGAAAGTGGTGAAGATCTCACTCCACTCTCTAGACTTATTGAAATACCTCTATGCAGTGCCTGAATGCCAGTGATGCTCTGGGCAGTATTGCTTGTTTCTGCATTCTGGAATGTCTGGAATAGAGCTTCTGCCCTAGTAGGAGATGACAGTTTTGTGGTTCTAGGTTAATGGTATCCATCAAGGAAGGTCAATATTAAATGGGCAAGGCTGGGAAAGAGGCCTTATGAATCACCCATGTACTGTGGTGGATTCTGTAGAATTTGGAATGCCAGAAAGAGAGGGAAGGTGTTCTGAGTAAAGACAACAGTTTGTGTGGAGATGTCATCCTGTGGCTTTATTGCTATAAAATAGGAGGGAAATAAAGTTGATTCTAGGGCAAGGTACGACTCAGCAATGAAAGGGGTCAAGGTATGGCTCAGTGCAAGAGCGCATGCCTAGTATATGTGAGTTTCTGACCTTGGTTTTGGGTTCTGTGTTACCAGAATCCAGCCCTGTGCATAGACCTGACACAGGGGTACTGTGAGGATTATATAAAACAAAACAGACATAATCAAAAAAAAAAAAAAAAAAGCATGGGGCAAGGAGATTCCCAGCCTCATGAACTGAGAGCTCTGACTTTCATCTACAGTATTTATTGTTCAGGGACAATCAACTTGGGAGGAAGGGCAGCCGCCAATGGGCAAATACCTATTTAATGCTAATTAAACCCAAGTGGATCTTTACAACTGTATATTTCTATTTAGAGAAAATGCATCACAGAGTTGACATAATTGATCATAATACATTTGTTTTCAGGTAAATGAAAGCAAAGTTATTGAAAAATAAAATGAAAGATTAAATAAAGGGGGCCCAGAGAGATAGCACAGCGGCATTTGCCTTGCAAGCAGCCGATCCAGGACCAAAGGTGGTTGGTTCGAGTCCCGGTGTCCCATATGGTCTCCCGTGCCTGCCAGGAGCTATTTCTGAGCAGACAGCAGGAGTAACCCCTGAGCATCGCCGGGTGTGGCCCAAAAACAAAAAAAAAGAAAAAAGAAAAAAAAGATTAAATAAAGGAAGAAAGAAAGCAAAAGGAAAAAGTGCAGTAGTGAGCACAATTGTGGAAAATCATTGTATCTCCAATTAAGTCATTAATAGAATGGCAAAAGGTTTATTAGGTTCTCATGGTTAGCTATCCATTCTTTTAAATTAGGGTATTCTTTTTAGGGGTGATAGCATCAACAAATAAAGTTGTCTAGAAATTCAAAGCACTATTGTTGATAGTGTGATTTTTTTTTTTTTAGGGGTATGCACTCAGCTGGCAGGCCTCCAGTGATGAGGCATGAGATCAGGGAAATGGTAATTCTAGGTGATGGGAGCAGCAAGCATAGAATTGGTGGGGGGGGCAGCTTGACCCACCCTCTCCTTCTGAGATGGCCAGCTTTGTGTTGTGTTGGCTGGTATAGCCATAATCTTTCATGGCTTGCTTTACATTTCATTTGAGAAAAGAGTGATTCTATGGAACTGGCCTAATTTGAACATGGCAACTGTGTTTGTGGGTATGTTAAAGCTACCATCTTCCCTAGAGAAAAATGATATGTGGGGGTGCCTGCACTCACTCCAAAAAGTCCTGTGATGTCAGCCCCAAAAATCAGCATACCTGAAGTGTGGTCAGATTGGTGCTCCCAGAGGGAATCATAGAGGGTCAGTGATGAGGCATGGCCATTGGGAGAATGGTGATTCTGGATGATGGAAGCAGCAAGTGTGGCTTTGGCAGGGGAAGGACATGGTCTCCTCCCAAGATGGCCAGCTTTGTGCTGTGTGGGCCCATGTAGCTATAATCTTTCACATCTCAGTTTATATCTCATTCCAGAAGAGTGAGTCTATGAAGCTGGTCTTGTTTGAACATGGCACGATTCTAAGACTTTACATCTCGAAAAGAGACATATGGTAAAAGAAGAAGCTAAGGTAAAATCTCTGAAGATTGTCTTCTGGGAGTGGTGGCAAATAAGAATGAATACAGGACTTTAGTCTGCAGGGCATTCCTGGTGTAGTGCCTGCCATTCGGGTAATTTAGAAATTAAGAGCCTGTAGATCTTTTTCTTCTCCTTTTCTTGGGCTCTCAGCTCTTCTTACTAACTTATTTATTTGTTGGATGTCTTCATATCCAACACTCTGTTGCCCCAAATTTTATTGGAACAATCACTGGTAGTAACTCCACTGCTCTAGGACTGATGGACAGTGCTATTATTTAGAAGAAGAAGAAGAAGAAGAAGAAGAAGAAGAAGAAGAAGAAGAAGAAGAAGAAGAAGAAGAAGAAGAAGAAGAAGAAGAAGAAGAAGAAGAAGAAGAAGAAGATGAAGAAGAAAAGAAGAAGAAGAAGAAGAAGAAGAAGATGAAGAAAAGAAGAAGAAGAAGAAGAAGAAGAAGAAGAAGAAGAAGAAGAAGAAGAAGAAGAAGAAGAAGAAGAAGAAGAAGAAGAAGAAGAAGAAGAAGAAGAAGAAGAAGAAGAAGAAGAAGAAGAAGAAAGAAGAAGAAGAAGAAAAGATAGGTTGGAAGATTACATTTATTTTCTGAGTGTTGGGAGTCTAGCGGGGAGTGTGCAATTGCTAGTACTCAGGTATACTAGTAATCTTGATCTTAATACTATGATAAATCTTAATCCCAGGATCTTAATCATAATATTAACCCATGATCTTCAAATAATCTAAACAGCACTGAGTGCTAGGGCCTGAGAATATAGTGCTTCTCAGATTCCACAGTGCTGAGGACCACTGGACTGCCCTAATGATTTTGTGGACTTGAAGGGTTGAGGAACCTGGGGTGCTAGGGATGACCCCTGTTTTCCAGCCTTTCTTCCCCACCTTTGGTCTACTCATACTGACTTCTGTGGCACTAGAGAATGTGCCAGACAGATAAACTAATTTACTTATTTCATATTTTTTGAACATCTATGTTTGCTAGTGTTCTTGTTGGTGAGTTAGGAGTTTAGGAATAAACAGGAGAGTAAGACATAGTCTCTTCCATTGAGCAATTTGCAGTCTAGAGATCATAATTCAGGTTATTTCCAAGTGTAGCCCAGAGCACTTCCCTGTGCTGTAACACTATTTTGGAACAATGATAGAGAGTGGCTTGGAGAAGAACTGATATGGATAAGAACAGTGGCCGCCTGCAGAGAAAAGTTACCCCAAGATTCTATCATGCCCCTTGCATCATATAAACACCTTGCCCCATGTGTCTTCCTCTTCTTGGCATTCATTATTTTTCAGTTAGGAGTATATTCCTGTGAAAGATCCTAGCAATTCAGACGTGGCAAAGATAAATACATTCTATGTACTTCTTTGGACACAAAGAAGAAATGAATTTATAATATATCTCAGGTTGAAAATTCATAATGTCACAGGAATACATTAGAGAAATTGAATAGAGAAGGAAGCACAGAGAAAAATGGGAGGAATCTGGAAGCTAAACTAAGGATGACTTAGACTATTCTACAAAAAAAAAAAAAAAAAAAAAAAAAAAAAAAAAAAGGCCAGATCTGTTCTAATGTCAGGAAAGATTGATGTAAGATCAAAAAGGAAGAGGAAATGCATTTGTCCCAACACAGAGAAGGTTGTAAAGAGAATAACCTCCATCTTAATGCTTTTATCCTAAGAGTAATTTTTTTATGTAGGGATATAGTAAAAAAAAAAAGAGCTAATGGCAAATATAAAACCTTGAAATTATCAGATAAAAATAATCCCTTGCTATACAAAAGATACTTTAATTCTCAAATCTTCTTAGACAGTGCTATGTTTGCTAGAATTGTATTTGGCAATGTTGAAACAGAATCTTAGAGTATTCGGGATGTATATTCACCATGGAGTGCTCTTCATGAGGAATCCAGAAAGCAGGGTAGCACAGGAGAGAGCTCTGAGTAAATATATGGTTTCAGGTGAGATGTAGTACTCTACCTAGGACATCTTTTTCTAGCATAAACTGAACCAAACCATCTCCAGCTTCATCACAAACTCCTTGCTCTTGGATATCAGTCTGTCACTCGCAGAAGTCATGGTCCTTGTTCTGTCTTAGGTATTATTTACTTCCAGATTTTCCTAGCTTCTTTCTTTGTTCTCATTAACTTCACAGTGCTGGCCAAAGAAGAATAATCCAAGAGGGAAAGAAAGCAAGTGATGATGCTTCTGTGATGATAAGATGTCATTCTTGCTGGGACCTAGGGATAAAGTAAAGCTGGAGCAGTAGGATGTGGGTGATGGGGACTGTCCCCAGAGGAACTTTAGGAAGCACATTCTCAGATGGAGGTCTGTGGTGTGGACTGCTCTGTGTCCATGTGGCTCAGAAACCTTTTGAATTTGTGATGGCTTCTGTTTTTCCCAAACTGAATCATGGATTCCATCCATTTCATTTTCCAGTTATCTGGAAGTTAGGGGGAGAGTGTTTTCTGTTTTGTGATTGGAGATGAAATGGTATGTTGAAGAGTGACAAAAAACAGTGAAATGTAACTGGAACTATGCCGCCTCCATGGTTCCTTGTCCCAACCCCCAATTTAATCTCTTGGAAAGAAAACACTTATTTATGTTTTTTGATATTTGAGTTTCCGTAAGTGTTTTATTTTCTAACTGTGCCAGTTGAATATCTTCTTTATGGTTTTGAGCCTTGCTTAAGATAAGGAAGGAAGTTATTTTATTTGTCCTCAGAGCACATGCTCTTTTTATTATGATTGTTACTTAATAAGACATCTTCCTTTGTGGATAGTACATAGAGAACTTAATTGTTTAGACAGCCAACTCTCAAAAAGTCATTGTCATTTATTCAATTTCCTGGTTTGTGGAGCATGTGGTCCATAGTATATGTTTATAAGTCACAATTCTGTTTTCAATATTGCTCTTGACTCTTTTGGAGGTCAAGATGGAAAAAAGAAAGAAATTTCCTCCCACTCCAGAGGAAAGAAACGATCAAGAAGAAATAGGAAAAAAATAAGCTAAAAAATACTTATAAAAATAAGTTAAAAACTTCCTATTTGGAACAAAGTTTAAAAAAGTATAAACACTTAACTTATGGTATAGTGACATACCATAAGAAGCTTTAATTCCTTGGGGGGGGAACAACTTTAATGCTCCTTTTTATAATAACAAGAAAGGAAGGAACACATGCTCTCAATATAATACATGTGTTCAAACCATGTGTTCACAATATAATCCATGTTGCCACTCAACATAAAGTTGATGAAAGCTCTCGTGCTTGCCAAGTGCTGAGACATTGTCTCACACAGAGATACAGGGGATGCAGACAACCATATAGAGTAGCTGGCTGCCATCAACCCTTCCCAGAAGAAATGGGCACAAGAAATGCCAAGGACACTTAAAAAATACAAGTCAGAAATAAGGTAGGTGAAGGTAATTGAGTGATAATGAAGTTATTTTCACCGGAAAATGACTTGATCCAGAGCATTACCTTTCACAGACACAAAACTTTAAAACTTCAGGAACAATATAAGGTTCATCATGAAAATCCTGTAAAAACAAACTTGGAAAATATTTGCCATATAAATAAAAGAGGAAGTGTTGATATGCGAACAAGGAAAATATAATATACTGACAGGAAATATATATATATGTTGACAAGGGAAAGACAATTCTGTTTAGTAAAAATTCTGTATGAAAATTGGATCTGGGACCCGAGAGATAGCACAGCGGTAGGGCACTTGCCTTGCAAGCACCAACCCAGGACCAACGGTGGTTCAAATACTGGCATCCCATATGATTCCCCCGAACCTGCCAGGAGCGATTTCTGAGCAGAGAGCCAGGAGTAACCCCTAAGTGCCACTGGGTGTGGCCCAAAAACAAAAACAAACAAAAATTTGGATCTGTTTATTAACAAACAACAGCAGCAGCAACAACCAGAAAACCAGTAACCCTGCCAATAATACACATAGGCAAACATGAGCAAACAACTCAGAATTTTAAAATGTCAGCTTGTTTTTAATTGTTTTTAATTTCCTGTCTCATCTGCCCAAAACTTTGCCTGCAGACTTCCACACCACCTCCTCCTTGTCCCTCCTTCTGACCAGGGCAATTGTTTTAGTTTCCCTGGGACTTTCGTCCTCAACCAGGAGGAAACCTCAGACCCCAATTACTTTTGGTTGGTCAGTCTCTATTATTGGCTCTATCTTGACTTATGGATCTATGAACAAATACAATTTCATTATAAGTAAGGGACTTTATAAACACCTGTCACATATGTTTATTTGTTAAGTCTGGAGTAGAACAAAAGTTTCTTTAACCCATCATTATAGCCCTACCAAATAAATTAGCCTAATCAGAGCACACAGAAATTTTTATGTAAAGTCATTGACTTAATGAATAAGTAATTTCTCCAGAGTGTTGAACAGAACTCAGTAGCCCCTAAGATTCTGAGCACTGGATCCCCTTCTAAAAAAAAAAGAAAATGAATTCTTGATTCTTAAAGCCAGACCTTGGTGTGCAATATAAACTTCAGGTCAGAATAGATGGTGGAGAAAGAAGAATCAAAAGAAAAATAAAGAATTATCTACAGGGGCCTAGAGCAATAGTACAATGGGTAGGGTGCTTGCTTACCTTGCATACTGCCAGCCCACACTGGGTGCAACTCCAAAACAAAACAAAACAAAAAGCTACATTTTTTAATTTTTATTTCTAATTTTATTTATTTAAGGAACATTGCATTACATTGTTGATATAGTTTATCATAATACATTTTATAAAATGTGAAAGCAAAATTATTGGAAAAATATAAAAAAAAATACAAAGTAAAATTAAGAGAAGAGAAAAAATGAAAAAGAGAAAAGAAAAAGCACAGCAGCAAGTTCACTTGTGGAAATTATTATATTACCAATGAAGTCATTATTACTATGCAGAAGATTTACTAAGCTCTTGTTATATGTCCAATCCGTTAAATCGGGATGTTTCTTTAGGGATGACAGCATCAAACAAATGAAGTTGTCCA
Source organism: Suncus etruscus (assembly GCF_024139225.1). NCBI lineage: Eukaryota > Metazoa > Chordata > Mammalia > Eulipotyphla > Soricidae > Suncus > Suncus etruscus. The sequence goes on along the minus strand of NC_064855.1, from coordinate 7,257,213 downwards.
GAAATTCAAAAATACTATGAATTTTATGGGCATATATTCAGCTGCAGGGTCCTGGAAGAAGGCCCAGTTTGAACATAGTAACAACTTCCAGGCTTTCCCAGAAGAAGGAAGATATGAAAGAGGGCATCTGCACTGGCTTCAAAAAAAAGCCCTGGTGATATCAGCCCCCTAAACTAGCATACCTGAAGTGTGATTACATAGGCAATTCTCTGCAGGGAATCATAAAGGGCCAGTAATGAGGCAGGTAATTATAGAAATAGTGACTCTGAGTGATGGAGGCAGCCAGGATGGCTCTGACAGGGTGGGGGCTTGGCCCACCCTCTTCTCCTCAGATGGCCAGATTTGTGCTGTGTAGGCCAATTTAGCATAGTCTTTCACAGCTTGGTTTACATCAAGAAAACAGTGACTCTATTGAGCTGGCCCATTTCAAACATGGTTGACATTTTCTATAGATTATATTAGAATCAATTTAAAGGTTTGTTCTAAGAGCATTGACACAACTGTTTTCAATGATTATGCATATATGAACATCTGTGGGGTACAACTGCATCCTCCCATGGAGGAGATAAACATTGGCAGGTATACATAGGGAGAAGCATTAACCTGAGATAAGGTCCTTTCAAGTTGCTTTATAGCTCTTTAAGAGTTCATCACTATGACATCAACTGAACTGAAGAACAGGAGAGGGTTGATTACAAGACAAGGCACATCACAGGGGAGGGCTTGGAGAAGTTAGAAAAAGAATAGTTTTGATATAATGAACTGTTTTATATTCCAGTGAAATTACATTTTAATCAGATTTATACAAGTAAAGTTGTGTAAGTGTTTTTAGTGTAAAATAACTTGATATTTTAAATAGTTAATCACTATAAAATAAATGAAGAGGATATATTTATAGAATAGAATTTATTTAAAATTTATTTAAACATATTTTAAATATGTTTAATGTTTGAATATGTCTCTATAAGCTAATTAAATTACAATGTTTAGACAATAGCAGCTATGAATATAAAATGAGTATAAAATAAGTTAAAATTGTATTTTAGTGTTTAATGTGTATGGTTGTAAAATATGTATGTTGAAACAGAAATTCTTACCCTCCAGACGCTTAATCTTAGTCAATTGAATATGCGATACTTATGTATTTCTTAATATAAATAAAAACCAAATGAAATTTAAAAAAGAAAAAGAATAGTTGCTTTTATAAAATGGTACCATCTAAATCGTGGATATTTTACACATTAAGTCAGAATAAAATTGTGTCAACAGTTGTATCTGACTTTGCACAAAATATTTCTATGGCATTTATTTAGCCATAAATGATCACCCTAAAATTATATGAATTGCAAATGTACAATTTATTGATAGCTATCAAAGACCTTCAATAAATGAAGAGCCTCAATAAGTCAATTTAAACATCATCAAACTGTTAATTATGATGAACATGAATCCTAAGATGAGACAAGTTTATTAGAGGGACAATGTGACAATGTTAGGCAGCATTATGTGGTAATATGAGAAGGTGATTGTGAAGGAAATAAGAAGAGAGAGAAAAAAGAGCGAGAAGGGGAAGTAAAGAGGAAGAGCGGAAGAATAGGATGGCCAAAGGTGTTAGATCCTTCAGAATGGTAAAGTGAAAACTGATAAAAGTTCAACTGGATTAGCCCTAATGTGTGTACTTTACTTCTTGTTTCATGAGCAGTAATTACAGATGATTTTATTTCCTTCAATTTTTATCTAAAATTTCCACCCTGGACTGGATCTCCTTCAGCTTTTGTATCCTCACATCATGCTATTAATTTCACTCTAGGTATAATGTAGATTTCATTCCCCCCACTAGAACTTAAACTCCAAGATTGTAAAACCCATATTTCCAAGTAAATGCCATCTTTATGCCCAGCATAAATTCCAATATAGTACTCTGTGTCCAAAGACAGGATCCAGAGGAGACAACTCAGGATACAGGGCTTCATGCCTTGAATATATAAGCACCCGAATTCCATAACCCAAACCACAAAATGCCCTCTACTCACCCTTATACTAGCCCCACCAAGGGGGGACACTCTGGTGGCCACCCAGCACTACTTCCCAACACTAGCCAGAAGGTAGAGTATTAGAGTGGCAACTGGGCCCCCTGAGCACTGTTGGGGAGTTCCCCCAATATAAGTTTTCATATAATTCTCAGCATAAAATAATAAATGAGGATAGACCCAACTAAATCCCAGGGTTTTTTTTAACAAGTATATTATATTATTTCTAATTAAATAAAAACATTGAATCATTTTTACCTTAGTGATATTTTTGACACTTACCTTTCCAAATCATCTTTCCAATGGCTTGTTTCTCATTGAAATTATAGACTATTGAAGTTTTAAGTGGCATCCAGTCAATGATCCTAAATTTTTTTGCAATAAGGCCCATCTCAGAGATCACCATTAAATTTTCATAAAGACCCTAACATGAAAAAGCACTCTAAATTTAGAAAAGATTTCCATCTTTCCATTTGTTTTTAGATGATGGTAGGCCCTCCTTTTGAAATTAAAAGAAACTACAGTAGAGAATTTCACAAGTTCAAAATGTTTAGATGTTCCAGCTTTAAATGTTCCTTAAGGGCTAAAAAATAATAATAATTTCACAAGTTCAAAATGTTTAGATGTTCCAGCTTTAAATGTTCCTTAAGGGCTAAAAAATAATAATAATTTACAGAAGACTCGCAAGATCGAATCTCCTATGAAAGGGCATAATGCCTGGCCCTGTGAGCTTAGTACGGCGTCTTTGGGCAACACTTTTGCAGTGCGACCCAGTGATTTGCTGCAGTTGCTTCAGAGCTGGTGGCTAGTGGCCATGATGCCGAGGTGCCAGAAAAAACACGATCTGCTATTTTCCTTCCTTTGAGTGGCTCTGAAAGCACCCCAGGGATGGTTGGAAAGTAGCCTGCACACCCTCTAGCCCAAGATTTGTCCTCAGAAGCCACAGATTCGTTCTTTGGGCCCACCAGACGGCCAAGGCCAGTGGAGTTGTCCTGGGCTCTGTAGCGCAGGCTTCTATCAGGCTCCACAGAAGTGCTGAGGCCCAGCTCTGACTCCCCTCACAGAAGTTTGAGGCCCAGAAGTGAAGTCTCACTGGGGCTCACCCCAGACTGGAACGGGCAAGTCTGTGCTGAGGTAGTGTTGAAGTCCACAGAATGACCATCACTCTCCTGTTAGGCCGGTAGTGAAATGGGGACACCTGAAAGCTGGAGCCTACAAAATGTCCATCACTCTACTGTGAGCCTATTAGTGACATTGGGGCACACCCCAGGACACTTGTGCTGCTGTCAGAGGAAGAGCTGGAGCCTGTAAAAAGCCCGTCACTCTCCTGTAAGTCCCACAGGGACATTTGGGCTCACCCCAGGCTGGAACAGGGATACCTGCACTGCTGTCAGGGATGAACCAGGAGCCTGCTGAACACCCATCACTCGTTTGTGTGCGTCGTTGAATCCTTGTTGAAAGGATAAGAAAGGAAAGCCCTGGATGCATCAAGTTGCCTGTATGCATGTGCCACAGTCAGAGGAGACGGTGGTGGTTGATGATAACTTCAATAGTTCTGCTTGGTGCCAATCTCCATCCCATGTAGATAGACCCAGAATCTAATCTAAAGCTTCCAGCTTCTTCTGCTGTGGTGCCATTGGAGGAATACGTATCTCTTGACTTTTTACATCACTTTGATTTTAGGAAAGACCCCAGAGCACACCAAGCCAATTTGGGTTTGCCTGACTAGCAGAGAACCCTCTTGTCTAGAAAGGCTCTAACCTCCTCCTTCATGCTGCCAACAGGAGTTAAAGACAAAAGAGAGCTTGGAATGGTTCAAAGTGACAATAAATCACATTATGTCCTGCTCCTCGGTTTACATCTGAAACCTCAGACCTTAAGTTCCAAAAGCATTTAGGAAGATCGCAGTAGATATGAAGACTGTCAGGACCCCCAACTTGTACATTGGCTTGGTAGCAACTGTGAACTCAAGCATTTTCTTCTTGATATTAGTTATACTTTCTTCATGGGAAGAAACAATTTAGTTTCTTCTACAAAAATCTTTTTTCATGTTCTTCATCTAGCTCAAATAGCCAAAGTTAGCTTTCTTTGAAAACAGCCTCATACAAATTTGAGAATTAAAACTATATCAAATTTTTTAAATCTCCAGATTTTTTTAAATATGGAAATACCAATTAGTAAAATAATTTTCTTGCACCACCTACAGGAACAACAGTGATAATACTAATGGTAAGACCATTCAAACTCATAATTTCTGAAAATCAGATGTGCCCTGAAAGGCAGCCTTTTGACTATATGAATTGGTTAGAAATGTCTTACCTACCTCAGTGCCTTCGTTGCCTGAAGTCACTACTTTGGAATATGGGGTGAGGGATATGACCCCTATTGGAAGCATGACAAGCAGATCATGATAGGTGAGAGCAGATAATGAATGTATTTTAATGGGGGGGGGGGAGGATCGATTCATAGCATCAGAATATTTCTCTAGGTTTTCTCAGCATTAACATGACATAGTTTTTTGTCATGGCAAAGCAAGCTATGCTTACCTTTTTTTTTTTTAGCATGAATCAATGACTATTTGAGTATAAATATGCTAGGTTATAAGTATATATAATTTACCCTCAAACAAAGCTTATAATTAGAGTCACATAAAGATCAGCAGGTCATTAACGTGTCCTTTAAATTATACAGTTGGAATAGTTCAGGACAATATGGGAGCACGAGAATGGCCATCTAAACACATCAGTTTCCTGAAGTAACTGAATTTTGAACTATGACAATTTTATTATCCAGTGACAGAGGTGAATATTAGAGGCAAAGGAGGCAACATGCTCTCCCTATTATTTTATGTCTGGGCTTCAGAAGAACTGTAATGAGTTCCATTCAGTCGCAACAGAGTATTAAGAGAGACGGTACCTCTTATTTATTCAGAAATGAAGCTGCTAAAACATGGACATAATCCTTGAAGGATTCAGCTAATTTAGATCAGAATTGATTTTTCTCCTAAGAGTTGTTGCTTAGGTCAAGGCATTTTCCATAATCCAACCAGAAAAGGTGGAAAAGTAATGATTTTGGTCTCCATACCTGTTTCCTCATTCATGAATTTTGTGATAATTTTTAAAAACCTCCTTTACAAGTCTTTGAAAAATTGAAGAGGAGTTGGAGAGTTAGTACAGGGTTGAAAGCACTTGTCTTAAATGTAACAAACCACAGATTCAATCCCAGCACACATATGGCTCCCTGAGCACAGAGCCAGGAATAAAACCTGAATCATTGTGAGGTGCGGTCCAAATGACCCTTTTTCCCAACTGAACAACTTAAACCACAGAAGGCACATCAAAATGTTCACAGAATATTATAAACACTCAGTCAGTCTTAACTGTTAGTGGTATTATAATCTGTTTCAATCTAGGGAATGGCATAAATACACTAGTTTTGTAAAATGATTTCTCACCTAAGAAAAGGAAATGGCTCTATATTTTAGTCAATGGTGTGAGGCAGGGAACACTTGGGTGTGTGTCCAGAGCAAACATTTTGTTGAGGTGAAAGTTGAATTTTGGAATTTAAAAATGGAAGGAAGCTCTGTATGGCTGCTTATCCTTGTCATTTAACATACAAGCAAACTGAGGATCAATAGATGCTCAGTGACATATTAAAAGTTCCACCGTGAATAGTTTCTCCCACTCAGTGGGGGGCTCTTGTATCCTGGGCGCTATTTCTTTTAAGGTGTAGAAGCTTCTCAGCTTAATATATTCCCATCTGTTATTCTCTGCTTTCACTTGCTTGGAGAGTGCAGTTTCCTCCTTGAAGATGCCTTTAGTCTCAATGTCCTGGAGTGTTTTACCTACGTGTTGTTCTATATATCTTATGGTTTCGGGTCTGATATCGAGGTCTTTCATACATTTGGATTTAACCTTCGTACATGATGTTAGCTGGGGGTGTAAGTTCAATTTTTTGCAAGTGGCTAGCCAGTTGTGCCAACACCACTTGTTAAAGAGGCTTTCTTTGCTCCATTTAGGATTTCTTTCTCCTTTATCAAAAATTAGGTGATTGTATGTCTGGGAAACATTCTCTGAGTATTCAAGCTGGGGAACATTCTCTGAGTATTCAAGCCTATTCCACTGATCTGAGGGCCTGTCTTTATTTCAATACCATGCTGTTTTGATAACTATTGCTTTGTAGTACAGTTTAAAGTTGGGGAAAGTAATTCCTCCCATATTCTTTTTCCCAATGATTGCTTTAGCTATTCGAGGGTGTTTATTGTTCCAAATGAATTTTAAAATTGCCTGATCCACTTCTTTGAAGAATGTCATGGGTATCTTTAGAGGGATCGCATTAAATCTGTACAATGTTTTGGGGAGTATTGCCATTTTAATGATGTTAATCCTGCCAATCCATGAGCAGGGTATGTGCTTCCATTTCTGCATGTCCTCTCTTATTTCTTGGAGCAGAATTTCACCCAATACCCATCATATTAGGGGCTAATCTCCAAAATATACAAGGCACTGACAGAAATTTACAAGGAAAAAACATCTAATCCCATCAAAAAATGGGGAAAAGAAATGGACAGACACTTTGACAAAGAAGAAATACAATGGCCAAAAGACACATGAAAAAAATGCTCCACATCACTAATCATCAGGGAGATGCAAATCAAAACAGCTATGAGGTACCACCTCACACCCCAGAGATTGGCACACATCACAAAGAATGAGAACAAGCAGTGTTGGCAGGGAAGTGGAGAGAAAAGAACTCTTATCCACTGCTGGTGGGAATGCCATCTAGTTCAACCTTTATGGAAAGCAATATGGAGATTCCTCCAAAAACTGGAAATTGAGCTCCCATATGACCCAGCTATACCACTCCTAGGAATATACCCTAGGAACACAAAAATACAATACAAAAATCTCTTCCTTACACGTATATTTATTGCAGCACTATTTATCATAGCAAGACTCTGGAAACAGCCAAGATACCCTTCAACAGATGAATGTTTAAAGAAACTGTGGTACATATACACAATGGGATATTATGCAGCTGTCAGGAGAGATGAAGTCATGAAATTTTCCTATACATGGATGTACATGGAATCTATTGTGCTGAGTGAAATAAGTCAGAGAGAGAGAGAGATGCAGAATGGTCTCACTCATCTATGGGTTTTAAGAAAAATGAAAGACATTCTTGCAATAATAACTTTCAGACACAAAAGAGAAAAGAGCTGGAAGCTACAGCTCACCTCATGAAGCTCACCACAAACAGGGATGAGTTTAGTTAGAGGAATAACTACGTTTTGAACTATCCTAATAATGAGAATGTATGAGGGAAATAGAAAGCCTGTCTAGAGAACAGGCGGGGGTTGAGTGAAGAGGAGGGAGATTTGGGACATTGGTGATGGGAATGTTACACTGGTGATGGGTGGTGTTCTTTTCATGACTGAAACCCAAACACAATCATTTATGTAATAAAGTTGTTTAAATAAAAAAATAAATAAAAGTTCCACCGCTAATAGGTGGCAGATTCCATAAAATAAACAAACAAAAACAAACAAAAAAATTAGGAGCTTTGGGTTCTGTTCAGCTTTTTAGTTCTTGATTTGTGTCCTTAAAGTGCGATGCTGATTGGGTTAAAATGAAAGAAATTTGTTTATTAGTCCTTATTTTCTTTGACAAGTCTCATTCAAGTTACCAGAAAGTGAATACTGTGCCCCGCATTTAAGCAGCCTCCCTAATGACTACCCCCATCTTATTGTAGATTTGTTGCTTTTGTTTTCTGTCCTTGCATTTTAAAAGTCAAAAGAAAATCTCATTTGGGGATAGTCTATCTGTTTTTCAACTTCTGGACAATCCCTTAAGTGAAATGAAGAACAAACTAGCCTCTTGAATGTAAGTGGTTGTTAGGCACAACATGGAAAATGTTTGTTTCCCAGACAGCATCCCATATAACAACATTTTAAGAAATGCCTCAAGAGTAGTGCTTTTCACTGGGGAAAATGGGAAACTATCAGAGAAATTGGAGCAAGGTAAGCTTTTATATGTTAGTTTTAATATAGAATTTTTGGAGGTTATTAATATCTAAAAATGTAGTGCATATTCTGTTGATCTATTCACATTTATTATCGTGGTGAGAACTTCTAATAAAAAATATTGCTATTTTGTTGTATCAGAATGACTATTAACTGAATCTATTTTGAATCATGCAAACTTATAAGCAGGATTGGAATACTGGTAGAAAACAAGAGACTTTTGTCTTGTAACCCTTATCACTTGTTTAAATTAGCTCTTCCTAGAACTCTATTCTTGGGAAAAGATGCAAATATGGCAGCCCATATAAAGGAGATTTCCCTCTTACTTAGCACTAACTAGAGGACTATTTTAGCATCCAGCATATATTAATGAATACTATTCTGAACTGGGCTGAGTGCCACCTGGGTGATTAATATTTGTTTACTTGAGGAAGTTCAGTTTAACAGCTTATTTCATATTTGTGGGAGTTGAAGGGAAAATGAGAGGAAAGGAACCTTATCTACAGAGCAATAGACCTTACAAAGATGGTGTCTGGAAGTTAAGAAAAGTAAATTGAACTTTTATTGTCCTTATATATTCATTTTTTATTGTCATTACATATTGTCACTATATAGTCATTATTTTATACTTTATTATATAATTTTATATTGTATATGTTTATACTTTTATACATTTATATATTTTATGCTTAACTACCTCCTTACATCTCTACTTTGAGGACTTATTTTATGTTCCTTTTCTAATTTCTGAAAATAAATGCATAATTCAATTTTATTAAATATTAGTCATTTTTTTAATATAAACTCTACAATAATAAAAATATCTGTTCATTTAAGCACACTACATCATTTTAATGTTAATTGAGTTCTAAGTATTTTCATTGTGATTTCCTCGAGCCATAAGATTTATTTAGATATGTTTATTAATTTTTAAACATTCAGAATAGTTTTGCCATATTTATTTTGTCATTATTTACAGCTTAATGTTGATGTCAAAGAAAAATCTCTACAATCCCTTTTCCTTGAAAAAACTCTTGTTTTATTTTCCAGCCTGTGGCATGTTTTTGTAAATGTTCTTTGTAAGCTAGACAAAACAAAAGTATATCCTGTTGTTTTGTAGCTTGGTGTCTTAAATTCCCAGTAATCTTAGCTTATTATTTTGTTCACATCTTATGTACTTCACTTTTAAATATTTATTTACTTTATCAGTTTCCTAAGAAAGTATACAACTGTATCCTCAAAATATATAGAGAAAAATAATTAAAAGAAGAAATGTGAACATCTCCCACTACTTTAAGTAACATTTTGGGAGGGGCTACATCTGGCGATGCTCAGTAGCAATACTCCTAGCTCCATACTCAGAGGTCACTCCAGGAGATGGGTGAGGACCTTTTGAGTGTTGAGGTTAGAACCAATATTGTATCGGCTACATGCAAGGCGAACACCTTAACCCTTGTATCTTTGGCAAACTCCTGTACAATCTCTTCAACACCTTTTAATTTTTTAATGGTTAATTCTCCTTGGTGAATGCTTTTCTTCCTCACTGGTGATTTAATATTAATCATCTATAAGTAGGTTAAAAGAATATATATAAAACCATATATATAAATATATTTTATTTAACTGCCTTCTTTGTGATTTAGATGTCACTAACAGCTATATCAACACATGTCACTGCAATGTAAACCTTATCAATGCCATTCATTCATTTAAATGTGTGACATGCATTCATATATAAATATGTATATATGTATGTGTACAATTACATGTTACATGCCACACAATATTTTAGTTAATAAAATAAATGTCCCAGTCATGGAATGAATAACATAAAAGTCTTTGATCTTCCGTCATGAAAAATGAAATCTCTGTTTCACAAGAACACATTTCTTGTCGATAATCTTTTTTTCTATTCTAGATGTTTTTTCTCCCTTCCTTCTGTTTGAAATTTTATGCTGACTTCTCTTCCTATTTGTGAGTTAGACAGGAGATTATTAAAAATCCACTAAACTCTCTTATATATTTAAAACTGAATGTGCTTGAGTCAATATTCACTTGTATTTTCAGACCAACCACAAAACAAATGACCACTTTTAACAATATATTATGTAATTTTCAGACCACCTTGTTTTCTTAACTGCTTAAATATAAAATAACTGTCATATTTTTTTTCTAACCTTCCTCAAACTTGAAATGTGACTGACAAGAACACAGTGGACTTTTATGAAATTGCTATACAGTGACAGCCTGATTTTTCTTCTAAGGGTTAAGTGTTCTTTTTTTTTTTTTTTTTTTTCATTTGCTTTAGTGGAACTATCAGAGAGTAAGTCAGGAAAAAATTTTTTCGCTCACTGTAAGTGATAAATGGTGTGAGCAACACTTGGACCATATACAAGTGGAATAAATATAAAAATATTCTCCTGTTCTGTTATTTCTTTTTAAAACTGTGCCAAGAGAAGCCAGAGCAATAGTACAGTGGGTAGGGCATTTATCTTGCATGTGACTGACCTGGTTCAATCCACAGTATCCCAGAGGGTCTCCCAGCATCACCAGGAGTAATACCTGAGTTCAGAGCTAGGAATAACCCCTACGTATCACCTAGTGTGGCCCAACCTCCCCCGCCCTTCCCCAAAAAAGTATGTAAATAAAACATTTTATTGAAATAAAACAATATTTAAAAGGAAATTTTGGTGCTCCAAGAGACAGCTCAGGTGGTAAAGCCAATACATATCATGCAAAGTTTGAGTTTTGTTCTTGAATAAAGCCTTGAACTGCTATGGCCAGATTTCCAGATTGAAGATCACCTGAAGTAACCCTACGCCTCCTAGCATTTATGGGAATAGCCATCTGTGGCATACTTCCACCGGAGATGGAATTCATCTTGGCAGTAGTAGGATTGTTCCACATGGCTTTAAATCTAGTGCCCAGAATTATGTTTAAATACACTTAAGACCCCAGGAGAGATGTTAGGATGCATAAGCTTTCTACTGTTTTTCTTAAGGAATTTCATATAGCACAACTAAATAGTGTTGAGTTTGTACAGGGACTGTAATAAACCCATTATTTATATTTAAAAAATGAAGCTTAGTAAGTAGTAAAACTTTTTCATCAGGAAAAAAAATGTGCATACTTAAAGTAGATGAATCATTACTTTTTAGCTTGACTTTTTTGGCCTCTTTTCTTGAACTAACATCTTGAATTTCAAGAATTAAGGAGTTACTTTATAGTAATTCATGTTCCACATGCTCAAAGATGCTCATGTTTTGAGAAATTAGAGACAGAAAAATTTCCTTAGAAAAAATGGAACATAATTTTTCTTGAGGTTAAAATGGTAAATGGTACAAATTCAGTTAATTGAGAGAAGTAAATGTAAGAATAGTCTATATGGAATAACAGAAAATGTTTAAAGCCACGTACTTTTGTTTAGAAAGTAGACAAGAAGATAAATCCTTCCAAAAGGGATGCAGTTGTTTTTGTTTTTTTTTTAAAGCAGTATTTTATGAACAGAAAAATCTGGAACTAAGGCCATTGATAAATTGATAGAAGTAAAATGTAAAAGTAATAGATTTATGGAATGAGAACTTCCTTTCAAGATTGTTCCTGGTCTTTTTTTACTGTCATTATAAACACAATCTGTTCATAATTCTGACTCAACTTTGCTCTGGATCATTCTATTTAGCCAACTCTAGAAATCTTCAAATTCCATTAAAGTTGTCCTCAAAGACCTGTTATTTTCTAGTTATGTGCATGAGTCAGAGGGAGAAAGATAGACACAGAATAGTCTCACTCATCTATGGGTTTTAAGAAAAATTAAGGACTTTATTGTAATAATGCCCAGAGACAATAGAGAAGAGGGCCAGAAGGACTGACTCACAATATAAAGCTCACTACAAAGAGTGGTGAGTGCAGTTAGGGAAATAACTACACTAACAACTATTATGGCAATCTAGATGAGTGAGAGAAGTAGAATGCCTGTCTTGAATACAGGCAGGGGTTGGGAAGGAGAAGGGAGCATTGGTTGTAGGAATGTTGCACTGGTGAAAGGAGAGTGTTCTGTTTATGACAAATTCAACTACAATCATGCTTGTAATCATGGTGCTTAAATAAAGATTTTATTAAAAGAAACTTTTTTCAACCTATCCTCCTGGTATTTTTAACTATGCTCTATCACATAAAGAAGCTTATCATTGGAAGACATTTATTTGGTGTTTTTCATTCAAATATGAAGTATACAAATATATAAAAATACAAAAATTAGGAAGTGTAAAGTATGTACATCCTTTACAGGCTTTTAGAAAAATTGTATACATTTTAAGTTATAAAGATACTTTTCCTTGCTTTCATTTTTAAAAAATTTTCAGGAATTTTTTCATAGAAAAAGTATGTCTTTCAGATAAATATCATTAAAATATTTTTAATAAAAGCATGATTTACCAAGTTGTTCAGAATATAGTTGTTTCATGCATTAAATGTTCCAACACCAATCCCACACTACTAGTGTGACTGTCCCTGCAGAAAAGTGTAGTTTCCCACTGATCACCCCAACCTGTCCCCTTACAAACTTATTTTATGTCATTTATTATAACACAAAAGCAATGAGAATTATCAAAACTAAAATCAATCACAGTCAATTTTTACTCATTGTTATATCTCCCAATGGTTGATAAAGCAAAATTGTCTGAGGATCTACTGTGCTAGGTAGTGTTTGTTGAACCTTCAGTGTTATTGTTTAGGCTCATTAAGTTTGGTGTCTTCTATGCAATTTTCACATCAGATTTTCCATGATCTGATGGGATGTTAGAGGTATGAAATTTGGTGATGTTTTGTGGCATATTAGGCATCTGGTCCAGGAGTTACAGAGAAGGAACAATTTGGTAATTTGGCAGTTTGATAAATTTCAGCTCAGAAATGGAGCTGGGCCATATCTATGTTGGAAGATGTCAGGTATGGCTTTAGACTGTGTTGCCATCAGGCAGAAAGAGAAATCTTTCTACCATTGTTCTGACTGAGAAGGCCCCAGAATTGTCAGCATAGATCACTCTGCATAGGAAGATTTGGCAGCATCATATTTGTTTGGAGATTAGTTGTGGATCTGCACTATTTCTCTGCTGGTAAAATGGCATTTGTTGGGTTTCCCCAGTGGTGAGATTATAAAGGACTTGACTTAGCTTGTTGTTGCATTGTTGTTTTTGTTTTGGGGGTCACATTTGACTGTGTTCAAGATTTCCTCCTAGTTCTGTGCTCATTCCTAGCAGGCTGAAAGGACTAGGTTTGAACCTGGGTCAGCTGCATACAAGGCAAACGCCCTACTTGCTGATTGAGTTTCTGTGCTGGTGTTCCAAGCTCTGGAAAGGAACAGTTTGAAAGTGTAAGACTGAGAATAGGATATCTGGTGTGAAGGATAGGACACTTCATCATTGCATTAGATGGAGGGAAGTCGGCATAGATACTAGTCTGTTTTAAGGAAAGACCTTTACATCTTCTAAGACTTTCACAAACCCTTTACTGGGGCTTCAAAATTCTGTGCTTTGTGGAGAGAGTAACTTTAGTCTAAAAGCAGAGGAACCATGTATTTTTATTAGTATATCCAGAAAAAGATAAAATACATATTTCTGGGTAAGTACTAAATTACATTGTATTACATGAAATAGTCACAATTTTATCTTTTACTTCTTAGAGGGATCAATTGATATACAGAGGGCTTATATAAAATTTTTAAGTCACAGATAAAGACAGTGGCAAGATATATAAATGTGAAATGAGGTTCAACATGTTTGGCATAGAATGTTTTCATGACATGACCCTTTCTAGTAACGAAATATGAGAAACCAATAATATCATCCGCATGTTAGTAGAGCCCTTTACTCCCCTTAGTAAGGATTTCTTCCAAGAGGGAAAGGCAAGACCACAGTGATACTTGTTCCAAAGGAGATTCCTAATAGTAGAAGCTTGGAAATGATAAGTAAAGCACAGAGGGATTTGGAGAGAACACTCTGGGCTTGTAAATTGGTGCTCACATGATCTTCACATGTGCCAGTTCTTGAGTGTTATCATTTCTTTCCACTCCTCTAATTTTACAAAAAAAATTTTCTTTGGTTTTTGTCATTCTATATTTACAGTGTCTAGTGAGTTTTGCAGAATCACGGTTGTATTCAAAAGCCATTTAGAGCTACATGATTGAAATGTATTGAGTAGTATTAGTTTGGGTTTTTCTGCAAATGCAAAATATGAAAACCTTGATTAATGCTCCCAGTTTACTTTTACATAGACTATTCATAAGTAAACATACCAGATGTTGTCCTAGCCTCTGTTGTTTCCAATCTGAGAGAAGTGACAAATTGACTTCTTGTCTAGTCACATCCTGGTCAAAAACAAGTTTTTTTTGAAATGCAGTTTTGTCACTAAAGAATATGTAAACCAAACTGAGTTTTAGAAAATATTAAAGCACAAAGATAGACACTGTTTTAAACTTAGTTATAAAAGTATCTCTTAGGAGCCACTCTACACCACTATCAGAAGCTCAAGAAGGCACCGCAATGTGTCATAAAAATGACATTCTAAAATATTTTTTCACTTCTCCTTCCATTATCTCTCTTATTTCCAGAGAACCTCTGTTCTTCCTCCAAGGTAAACCTGACACAGATGCTTTCATTGTTTCTGTAGAAAGTATAGGCAAGGAAAAGCACTGGTTTTTCTCCAAAATGATATGTTTAATGATAATGGTCTCTGGTTCTGTTCTTCAGCTCAGGTCAGTGTGAACATAGCTCCCAGTACTGATGACTATATAAGTAGGATAGTGCCTGCTAAGAAAGATGCAAACTTCAAGCATTTAAGACTCCTGTAGGACTGCTTTATTTACAGATACTCTCTTCCAAAGGAGTAAATCCTCAACCATAGGCAATAATGGTTTTCTGTGCATACAGAAAAAGGAAACTAGATTGTTTTAGAAGGGCTACCATGAAAGGCAAGAAGTCACAGTGCTAAGGCTAATAGAAGGTAAGAACCAGAGCAATAGGTCAGGGGGAAGAAGGGCAGGAGGAAAATGGGAAAGGAAGAGTAGTTGGGGCATACTAGTAGCTCAGAGGCTACTCCTGACTGTGCTCATGTATTAATCTGGCAGGTGATCAAGGATCTATAAGTGGTGTGAGGGATTGAACTGGATTCAGTTGCATCCAAGACTAGTACCTAAACCCTGCATTGTCTTGTGGATCCTAGGAGACATGTTTAAGGTACTGGCATAAAGGTGAGGGATTGAGAGTTTGAGGGAGGGTGGTTGGGGTCAGGTGGTAGAACTAAGACCTGAATATACAGAGATTACTTGTACAGGAATATCTTGATTCCCTTCAGTCTATATGTACCACTCCTGTTTCACATATTATCTCAAGTACATCTCAGACTCACAGAGAAGTCTCAGGATGCTATTTGGGCTACTTCCAAAACCAGAAGGAATGCAATAGGCTTGCCAAGAGACAAGCTGCCCCAAGGCAGGGAGAGTATTTCTTTATTCTTTCTCCCATAGCAAAATGAATGCTCACCTAAGGCGGTAGAGACCTATTCTCCCAGATATTGTGACCTTTTATGTTCAATTCTAGGCCAGACACTGGGATAGACTCTGCTCCTTATGCAGTATTTCCAGTTTAGGAAATAGTTTTACATTCTAGTCTAGAAAATGCTATATTATATGCTTATAGCATAGCATGTTAAACAAAAAACTCTCCATGAAATCCTTGATTAATGGAAACCATTGGAAATGAGATATTTTGAAAGATAAAATTGAAAGAACAGTATTCCATTATGTGATAATTTTGTACAGTCTCCAGTGAATTATCAACCAACATAGAATTATATTGAATAGCTCTCTTTAATTTTGATGTGAAAGTCACAAATAAAATGATTAAAACATTCTCAAAGACCTTACTTATTTAGGGTCATGTAATGACTTTTGCCAAATGTTGACTTGGTGATAGCGAGGATCTGTTACCTTAAAATGAATTTTAATAAGGCAGTATCTCCATTAATGTTTGACCTAAGTGAATCATTTCATTAATAATAACTAAGATCATCATTCTGCTTTTTAAGAATTTTATTTATTAGGCTTGGGGACATACACAGCTCTGCTCAGAGCTTACTCCCATCTCTGCATTCAGGGATCACTCTTGGTGAGTTTAAGGGACCATATGGGTTACTGAGAATTGAGCCCGTCAGCTGCTTGCAAGACAAGCACTCTACCTACTAAACTCTCTCTCCAGCCCATCATTCTATTTGTTATAAATAGGTCCAAGATAAAGAACTGGAACACTAATAATGGCTCATTTCATTTTTGATTCTTCATCTCTAACAGTTTTCTATTTTTATCTAAATAATATAGTCCTTCACCTGGGGAATGGTTCTGACAGCGAAACTATCAAGATTTTTTATACTATTCCTAAGAGAAAAATTTACTCTTTTTCATTATTAAAAACATATCATTGATATATTGATGACTCAAGATTGTTGTCAGCAATAATTAAAAGCTGACACTGATCATGAGAACCACTCTCTCACTGTTTGCTGGTTTACTTTGGCGCATATAGATGAGCCGATGCATTCTACTTGGGTTACCATTGCAGTAAGTGCAGTAAGATAGGAAAGATGCCAAATGTGGAAACTAGAAATGTTAAAATATGAAAACTAAGGCAACTTAGTATGCTGATGGCAAACCTAAAATGTTTTGTGGATTGTTTTTTCTAAATTACGTTTTATCAAGGCCATCTTGCATCAGCATTCAGATTCAACAAGTGATTCCCAAGATTCATATGTGCCAGGAACAATGTCAGGCACTCCTGTGTATTTTGTCATACTTAGGCTTTATTCACAATGGCCATGTCTTAAAAGTGGGTTTATATTATATTACCCAATTTTATATTACCCTCGTATCATAAAATTCACAACAAGCATAAGCAGTGGTTTCACCCTGGCATAATTTTACCCCACTAAAATATTTTACAATATCTGGGACACTTCTGATTGTCACATAATGTGGGTGCTACTGGCATCTGGTGGGTTGAATCTACCAGGGCTGATAAACAACCTCTAATGCACACACACACACACACACACACACACACACACACACACACACACACACACACACACACAGAATCATCATAAAAGAATTGCCATAAACAAGTATCTTCAGTTGGCTGTAGCTGCTGATAAAAAAAAAAAACAATAGAAGCAATTTTTAAACAGTGTTTTGTTTGTTTGTTTTTGGTTAGTTTCAGTTTGGTTTGGTTTGGCTGGGGGGCCATATCTAACAGTGCTTCGGGCTTACTCCTGGCTCAAACATCACGCTTGATAAGGCCCTGGGAGTATATATGGCACCCAGGATCGAACCCTAGTGGGTCACATGCAGACACATTCCTTTAGGGCTGTCCTATAGCTATGGCATCCAGACCCAAGGATTTTTAAACTATGTTTCTCTCTGAACTTACCCAATTTTGCATAGGTGCTACTGCCTTTGATGATGATCACTCCCAATGATTGGAGACTTCCTGAAGTGACAGGGATTGAAATACTAAAGGTTAGTTGAGATATGTTCCCAGCTCTTTAACCATTCTTTTTTTTGGGGGGGTGGTTATTTTTTTCTTGGGGGGCCACACCTGGTGACGCTCAGGGGTTACTCCTGGCTATGCAGAAATCACTCCTGGCTTGGGGAACCATATGGGACAATGGGGATTGAACCAGGTCCGTCCTGGATCTGCCACGTGCAAGGCAAACGCCCAACCACTGTACTATATATCTCTGGCCCCATCTTTGTCCATTCTTTTTAACAATTTGGGGATAAGCAGTAATCACAGTATTTATTCAGTATTTTTCAAACATTAGTTGTATGCCAAACATTCACAAGACATAAAAGAAAATGACATGGTGGATGTCCTAAGGAAGTTCAAACTCAAATGAAGGAAAGCTGACTAAAAATCTAGTCATTTTAGTATAATGTGTAAGTGCTGTGATAGAAGTCTTACATACGGCGCCAGGAACCCTATCTGGGGCAGTTAGATAAGGTTTTAGTCATGGAAATTTAAAAAGAAAACATTTTGAGTATTTGGAAATTTCACTACATTTCAAAATTTATTGTATGTTGGCTAGAACCCTAGTGTATTGGATTTTAATGTGCTTAGTCATTGTGTACTATCTAAATTGTGTTTTAAAATTCTGGAACATATTTTAAAGTTATCCATATGGGTTTATGCTTTTATGAATTGTGAACAAGCTGAAAAAAATTTTTATGAGTTGGGTAAAAAATCTGCATTGCAAAAGGTCTTTCTGTCGAAAATCACCATCCCAAATCACACCGTCCCAAATCACATGTGAGTTCTTAGAATCCTGCACTCAGAATTCTAGAATAATGCATTCAATATAGTCCTTTGTGATGCAAATCAAGTTCTGTTCATGAAAACTTCTTCATTTCTATAGCGATCCATACGTCTAGATTCTTTTCTTTTCTTTCTCTCTTTTACCTTTTCCTTCTAACCTTTCTACATTTCTTCATTCTTTCCTGCCTTCCTCTCTTCCTCCTTCCCTTCCTTCTCTGCTCCTTCTTTCTTTCCTTCCTTCTTTTCCTTCCTTCCTTCCTTCATTTCTTCCTTTCTTCCTTTTCAGGGATTTGGAGGGAGCTATATCCCTGACTCATGTCTGCATTAATTTTTATAGGATTTACTGTCTAGGAAGTAAATCTGGGGCAATAAATCATTTCTTTGGGATTATTTGAGGATAAACATGTGCAAAAGAACTAATGTAGAGATTATGGATTACTTATATTCAATGTGGTGCCAGAAAGTGGGGCCATGGACATAGTAAAGAGATGAATTTGCTGTGTGCAATTCCAGTTTTTTTTTTAATATAAATTTTTATTTTGATCATAATGGCTTACATATTGTTGACAATAATATTTTAGGTACATATTTACATAAAATCAGGGGGGATTCCCATCGCCAAATTGTCATCCCTACGCCTCCGTTTCTATCCTACCTCCCTTTTCCTTTTCCCTCACCCCAGGGCGGCTAGAATATGTGGTCCCCTCTGTATCTAACCCACTACTTAGTAGTCTTGCACCTGTTTGGTCCTGATGCCTCCCTTATTTCCCCCTCTATCTGGAGTCAGGACTAGCTAGTTCAAGTTGTGTGGTTTTGTTTGAAGGAGAAAAAAGCAATAAACTGGGGTAAGAGTCTAATACCCCGAAAATGGGCGGAGTCCTTCTAAAGGCTCTCATCATCACTCTGGGAGATGGAGAAAAAGTAGGTGAAACACTCCACTAGTACCAAAAGAAGTGTCAAATATCCAGTGAGGGCTCCAGCTATTTCGATAAGCACCACACAGAGCAGACAAAACAAACAAACAAACAAGTAGAAAAAAAAATAAAACAAAAACAGACAAACAAAAATCACGCCATGGTCTTGAATTAAGAAACATGGCATAGCACATAACGAAAGAGAAGAAAGGAAGAGAAAAAAAAATAAAAAAAATAAGTATAATTGGGGACTACACTTTCAATAATCACACCCAAACAGAGAAATCGACCAAAATAGATTGGTAAATCAAAAATAATAATAACAATAATAAATGAAGGTACTATATATATTTATATCAAAAAAATAACCAAGGTTTTGTGCTTTTTGTATTTTTGTTTTTTTCCCTCCTGCACTGGCACAGTAAATATTGGGGTCATTCGAAAAAGAATTCACTTGGCCTAAGAGATATGGGATTTCTCCGTCCTTGGAGCATACTGTCATGGGATCAACTCTAGACATTGCTCAGGATCCTTTACTTTCCCGGTGGTGTTTTTTTTTTTTTTTTTTTTTCTTTCTTTTTTTTTTTTCCTTTGGTGTGTGGAAGACTTCTGCTCTGTGTTTAGAGGTCTCAGTATCTGTACAGATCCTGAGGTGGGACTTATGATGAAGTCAGTCTTTGTGGTTCTAGAGGTTCTGTTACCTCAGTGTCATTTTAACCCATCTTCTGTGGTTGATGATCTTGGTCTTTGCACTGAGCCTAGGGTGGCACCTAGGATAGCGTCTTTCTTTGTGCTCCCAAAAGCCCCATTCCGTTACAATTGTCTCTGCCGGATCTTTGGGGCTGGGGATCATGATTCTTGTGCAGGTCATAGTTCAAACCCTAAACTAGGGCTTATTTATTGGTCCCAAGATGTATACAGTCTGGTCGTGAATCAAGCAGCCAGTCATCTGTAAATCCCGATCTTGGGTTTTTGTCCTACCAAAGGGAGCCAAGACTTCTGGTTTTGTCTTGTCGTTAGTTGGTAAGGTAGGCTAATCTGCTCTAAGGTCAAAATGATCGCATTTTCCCCGTTGTCAGGATATCATGTTAGAGGTGGGCCTTGTTGTTGGTCTCGTCGTATTAAGGCCGTCCTGGATGGAGTTTGTTTCCTGCAGCTGTTTGTCCTTCTAATCTATTACCTGCTATATTGATTCTGATCAGTCCTTTTAAATCTGTGCACATCTCTGCAAGTTTACTAGTCAAAGTAACTAAAAGCCTTCTTTGGAGTCCTATAACAGTGTTACTGTCTACCAACATTCTATCTGGATACAGAGAGAAAATACTAGAAGAGAAAGAGTGATCTCAGCATGGAATCTAATAACTTAATGCCTTTAATGTAAGCCTTGTGTCGTCAAATAGGCCTTGTACCTAGGACAAACTCTTTAAAACCTAAGCAGATAATGACCTTGCAAAAAGCAAAAAAGGATAAATAAGCTCTGATGCTGATATCTCAATATCCCACCCCAATTCTACCTTTCTCTGCTGAAGTCCAGATCAGAACATATAGCAGTATACTGACCTTCATTTTTCTTCTGATTGTCTCACAAACACCTCCAATGAAATATGTTTACAACTAACATTGCTTTGTACCAAGGATGTTATTGCTTATGTTTTTCATTCAGGTGAATAGCAATGGCATATACCTCAGTTGCACAGGCTAGAAATATGAAAGTTATGTTGGCTTTTTTCTCTTCTCCCACACCCCACTGTCCTATTTATTTCAAGTTACTTATAATTCAGTTCACATGTCATAATTAATTTACTTATTCCAGTTTCTGCTGATACCTCTCCATATTCTGAATGGTCTGCTACCTTCTGCCTTGATTTCTAGACTCTTGTCCTTTGGGTTGCACACCAGTAGGCTCACTTACCCCCATTCCAGAGTGTGCCAAGTAACTTCCTGAAATGTGAATTAAATGTTCACTTCTAGACTACTCTTTTTTACAATAACTCTGTATCCCTTTTTGTCTTGTGAAAACTTCACGTTTGTAGAACTGGCCTCCTTTTATTGGTGGGAGGGCACCCCTGAGGCACTCAAGGGTTACTCCTGGCTTTGCATTCAGAAATCTCCCCTGGCAGGCTCGGGGGACCATATGGGATGCCAGGGATCAAAGCTGGATCTGTCCCGGGTTGGCAGCATGCAAGGCAAACACCCTACTGCTGTGTTATCACTCCAGCCCCAGAACTGGCCTCTTTGAGTGTTTCCATTTGGTGAGTTATTACCTCAAAAAAAATTTTTTTTTCTCCCTTCTCTGCTGAGAACTAGGGTCTTTCCTGACATTTTGGTAGAATTCTCAGGCACCCAGATCATTTTTATTATTAAAAGCCTACCGAGCCTAAGCAGTAGTACAACAGATCAAGCATTTGCCATACACAAGTCGACATGGCTTTGATTCTCAGCATCAAAAAATAGTGGAAACCAACTAAGTCTGAGACAAACAGATCACAGTTTGAACTCATTTGGCAAAAAAGGGTATTGGATTATGTCCTGGAATATCTCCTTTGGTTCCAGTGAAATGTCAAGCTTTTCTCAAATCAGCTGACCCTGTGGGTATGGCACATATTAAGAGTCATGGGTACAGACCCTGTCTTGTTTGTGTGTGAACCCGATGCATATCATTGTCTGACATTCTGCACACCTCCAGGGTATGTGTACACTTGATGGTTCCCTGGTCTGTGCTGTGGGCAAACATGACTGATTGCTCTCGAATGAGTATCTGTTAATTCCCTAATCAGGAGCTCATTGTTTCTAGAGATGAGCCAGACAGAATCAAACAGGAGAGAAGTCATCAGAGGTGGAAAACTTTTTTTTTCTGCCAAGGGCCCTTTAGATGTTTACAACACTGACTGTGGACCATTAGAGGCTGATCAACTGCAAGCAGCAGACAAGAAGCACAAGTGTCTATCACATCATAAATCATACATCAGAACCAGACCAGGCCTTCTAAGGCCCACAGTTGGACATTCCCCACCCCTAGTCAAGAATATAAATCAATGAGAGATTTAATTGCTTGCAAGATTGAGACCAAATTGCAAGGATTTGGGGGTGT
Organism: Suncus etruscus; assembly: GCF_024139225.1. Lineage (NCBI taxonomy): Eukaryota > Metazoa > Chordata > Mammalia > Eulipotyphla > Soricidae > Suncus > Suncus etruscus. Next base: position 7,234,798 of record NC_064855.1, on the reverse strand, counting down.
GAGATATGAAAATAGTATTGATCAGAGCACTTATTTTTCTGGTTTTCATAGTTTTCAGGCTCAGTCTGACAGCTGACCATGGTTCCAATTTTGAGTAGGCTGAGGGAAAACTTCAGGGCTACCCTAGAAGAAAAGAAAATTGCTGCCACACAGTGGAATATTTAGGGGTGACATGCAAGTGCTTTCAAATTTCCATGAACTTTCACCATCAACCATGGCTGCTATATTTCAATAGACTGTTCTAGATGTGTAAAACTTTTATTCCTCCCACTAAGGATCTGAGAGCATTGATGATTGCAAGAAAGGGACATTGTCATGTCTATGTTGCTGCTTGGGGTCTGGCTTGAAAAGCAGACCCCATCATCACTACAAGAGCAATAAGACATTATGGCTTCCCTTAGCCCCTTTGTTTTTTTGGGTTTTTTTAGGGTTTTTTTTTTTTTTTTTAGCAAGAAAACAATGAGTGTCTGGAGCCTTATTTGTTGAGGTATAAAAAGGCATGTCTGCAGAAGGATCCTAAGAATGAGGACAAAGGGAAGATGAAGTTAATTAGAAGCAAATGATGATGGAATTAATGAGCTCTTTAAAAAACAATTAGAAGAGGGTTGGTTATGACTCAGGTAGTAGAGCTCATGCCTGGCATATGTGAGAGCACCGCAAATGTGGCCCTGTTGCACCCCAAGCCTAGAACCATCAGGTCTGCACCTGTGACTAGGCCTGGCTGAGAGTGGTCACCTTACCACCCGCAATGGGCACTGCGGAAAGGTATGGCCCGGGTGAAAAAAGATAACTTGAAAAAAAGCCTGGTTATTTAAAGGAGGCAATCAAATTGGATGCATTCACCTGTAGCTTACCTTCATGCTACTCTAAGAGTGCCCTTTCCTAAGGGAAAAGTGGGTACTTCTGGCCTGTTTAGTACAATCTAGTTGGGCACATTTCCCAGGATCATGTGTGTGCACATATTTCCATGTCCCCAAAGGACATAAAAATGAAGATTATAAAAAAATTGCAAGAGAAAAAAATGAATGAAATAAAGTAAGGTTGGGTGCAGCAGAAACCTCAGTGGATGCCTATGAGGTCCCTGTATGAGATGGGTGAAGAAAAGTGTGCCATATTTATTTTACTTCCTTGGCATCTAGAGTAGTGCCAGGTGCTTAAAAACTCTTTTAAATATGTCAGACTGAATTAAATTGAGGGGGCCACAGAGAGAATGGAGAGGCAAGACAAAAAGGGCAGACCCAGTCTTCTTTTCCTACGCAGGAGGAAATGAAGGCCTCCTGGGTTCTTAGAATCAGTAAGATTCATTGTCCCACTTGCAGCCCAGATCTCTTAATGCTAGAAAAGTTTCCACAGCCATGCAAGCATCCAGCCCAAGCCCTGCCTCCTCTCAAGCTCAGGTGAAAAGCCCAGAGCTCACCATCTGAACAAGCAATCTGGGTTTGTAGCAGCCACCAGATGCTACTCATCCTTGTCAGACAGAAAATAAGATATGTGACCTATAGCTGCCACAAATCACCATGGTCAGGTTGTCCAGAGTATTACAGACTGTTCTTTCCTTCTTGAAAAAAGCAACCTAGACAGGGAAAACCCATTAGGACGTCTTTGCTGAACTTCTGCCTCATTCATCCTCTTATTACGTCCCTGCAGTGAGAAGGCAGCTAAGCTTACTTTGTGTGTTATTTAGGGTGGGGGACAGTCACTGTGGCTCACAGGACATGATGACACATACACAGACTTGAGCCCTTAAAATGTTCAGAGGCTGGTTTTATCTGTCAATCCTGTTACTCTTGATTAGATCCAATTTTTGTCTTCTCCATTCCCCAGGCATTTTGTGAGATATCTGTCATGAATTTAGACTGTCTTTGTAACCGTCAATCTAAAGAGGAAAAAATTGAGATATCATCTCTACTCGACCTTCAACAGACTATTACAGTGAAGCAGCGACAGTGATGGTCTCATTACCTTAGTGGATATTTAAACTGAGAGTTTCCACATTTGTTCAACCTTTAGTTACGTGTTCACTGTGATAAAAGTCCCAGTATTGCTCATTGTTTTAATTCTCAGGTCTATTAAGATGGCTGAATGAGAATTTGTAGCTGATGATGATTGGGATTGGGGGGGGGGTCTATTTAGAAATCATTTAGAAATGATTTCTAATAAACTTACCCACCCAAGTTTAAAGTTTGAGTCTCCTGAAAAAATTAATTAAAGTGATTCCAAGAAGTCGGGGCCAGAGAGATGGCGCTAGAGGTAAGGTCTTGCAAGCACTAGCCTAGGATGGACTGTGGTTGGATCCCCTGGCATCCCATATGGTCCCCCCAAGCCAGGGGTGATTTCTGAGTTCATAGCCAGAAGTAACCCCTGAGAGTCAAACAGGTGTGGCCCCAAAAAAAAACAAAAATAAAAAAATTCAGTTATTCCAAGAAGTCAACAAGAGATCTTGGTTTCCCTCTTAGGTCTCCTTTAGTCACTTAAAAAATATTTTCTAGTTAATTTTTTTAAGTTCTTTGAAGATAGTTTCAAAGAGAGCAAATTCGTTGTGTCTCTAAAACTCAGCTTCCTCTCCTTGTAGAGAAACTTTGCTGATCTCCTGACATTAGCTCCTGACATGAAGCCAAAATGTGTGTTCTGACCTGTCAGTACTCTCATGTGGGCCTGCTTGAGCTGTTTAAACAAACATCTGGAATTGCTTTCCCGCCTGAGAGAGGGCCTATGGCACCCTCTAGCGACAAAGTTTTGTCAGGATGCCTTTTGACAATACATTGAAAGATGAACTCGTTAATAGCGTCACACCAGGCAAACAGAAACAACTTGACCTGTGTTGGATGGTCATTCTAACACCCTCAATCTTGGATCTCATCTCTTCTTTGACAGTTATGTGTTCACATGTATAAAGTACCAGTCTGGTGGTGATCTCAATCTATGCTGTCCTGGTCTCAAGCAAGAATAATGATTGCTAGCTACTTCTCTTTCTACACCGCACTATGGAATTACTCTGAGGATTAAAATAAAGTAATGTGAAAAATAAATAAGCGAATGTATTAAGTTAACACAGGAAGTGCTCCCGGAGAATAATCAGTGTGCACCTGTTAAGTGTTCTTGAAGGGGGTGACTCAACATTTTTCTTACATTGAATGAAAGATATTATTGGTCAGACGGAATTCAGATTATCAAAATAACTAGAGGGGATAGTGTGATATTAAATCAACCTTTTAATAATTTTATAAAGTCTTGAGTTAAATGTTTTTCAGTAACAATAAATGTTATGCTACACACTCAGCCTAATTTCAATGTATCTTTGATCAACTGTTTATATCCATCATCCAGCATTTCTAACTAACAAATGGGGTTTGGCTTTAACCCATGTGAGGTGAGAATTGAATAGAAATCACATTAGGATAGCAGCAATATTGAGTCACCTGAACGCACTTTTCTTGGCTTCATCTAGTATGTTAACTTCATACAAGTTTGATAAGTGTTGGTCCAAACAAAACTAATTCCTTGTCTTAAGTTTCAACATGGCAGAACAGAGTGGGGTTCTCTGAGCAGTGCCTCTGTGGGTCTCTTCTTTCATAGTTTCCCAAGATGTTCTCTACAGGCTGTGGGATACAGTTGAAAGAGTTTCCATCATGCAGTGCACTCACATCTGAGCAACACCACTGAGGTCTTGCAGGTGAGCCTATGGGCACAGAGCCACTGTGGCTTTGTGAGTGTATGCCTGGTCTCTCTGCTCCTTCACACACCTTTGTCTCTTCACACACACCATAGTTTCCAGGCAGGCCTGTCCTTCTTACCTGTGCCCATCACTGTTCCATAGCTGCATGACTGTGGGCAAGTCATTTGTTTGACTTTGAGTCCTTCATTTCTGATAAACAACATCAACTTCAGAGGTTTGCCCTGGAGATGACATGAATTGATGCCGAAAGATATGACACATACTCTAGTATTTATTTGTGTTCCTTGAATGGCAATGGTTGCTGATTAATATTATAAGTTTATAAGTAGCAATATTTTTAAATAATAAAAAGCTTTGAAGCAAACAGATTGAAAATTTTTATGTTAGATGTGCTCCCCCATGGCCTCTCCTAGAGCTGAGCACTGAACATAGGGACTTATACATGCAAGGGCAATTGCTCTACTACTGGCCTGCATCACTGGCCCTAAATGTGCTTATTTTATAGTTGAACACAATTGCTTTACATCTAAATACTAGGGCTATCCCACTTGCTTATCTACAAGTCAATAAGTTAATGTCATACCTGCCTTTATTCTCAGCCAGTCCTTAGGCCAAATCTTGAAGTCAAAGTAATGAGTAGGGAAGTTAAAACCAACCCATGATTCCTAAAGGCCAGACGTCAGCCTGTGTCCTTGCTCTGGCTATTTCTCTGAACTAGGTTTACCTAGAGATCTTCCTTAACTGCGTGCTTATCCACCCTCTACCACAGGGTGGCGCTATAAAGCGACTTAATGCAGGTCCTAGTTTGCTTCAGATTACAAAATCCATTTCCTCTCCACAAAAAAAGAATGATTTAAATCAGCCAGTTTCAAGGGGAGGAAAATTAGGAATTTTTTTCCTGTTGCTTTTTATTTGGGGTGCACAGCTGGCAGTGGTCAGGGCTTACTCCTGGCTCTAGCTCAGGGATCACTCCTTGACCTTCTTGGGTAACCCTATGGGGTCTTAGGGATTGAACCCAGGTCAGCCTCTTGTAAGACACACCCTCTTCCCCCTTAATATCTTCTGTTTTGGGGCCACACCCGGCTTAGCAGTTACCGCCAGCTCTGCCCTCAGAAATTATCCCTGGCAAGCTCTGAGAACCATTTGGGTTGTCAAGGATTGAATCTGGGTTGGCCATTTGCAAAGCAAGTGCCCTACTAACTGTGCTATCGCTATTGCCCCTCTGTTCCCCCTTTTTGAACCACTTATCCTTTCTGCTTATAGTTCCTGAAGTCAGTACCATGAGGCTTTTGTCATCACTTCTTGATAGAAATGAGCAGAAGGAAGGGCACAGAATTTTGCCACTAATCTTCAACCAGACATCACTACTTCTAGAAGGCATTAGAAGGCACTAAGATGAATACAAATTTCAGAGTATGTTAAGGACAAAATAACCAATGAAGAGGAAATCATGGGGAACATAGGGGCAGGAGAGAATTCAGCTAAAACTTGTAGGAAATTGGGGGATGCATCCTGAAATCAGAGAGTAGATGTGCCTCTTTGCAAGCAGCCAAGCATAGTTCCTGAGCCTCACAAGGAGTGATCCCTAAATGCAGAGTCAGAAGTAAGTCTGAGCACTGTCAGATGTGGCCCAAAAACAAAAAAATTCTTTGTATAAATATGTACAGTATACACATTTATGTGAAAACACACTTATGTATATGTATATATACATATACACATGCAAATATGTCATGTGTACTTGTAATATTACATATTATGTCATGTAAGACTATAAATATCTGCCAGTACATGCATTTTCTACATCTTCAATAATAGGAGAACAATATAACATGTTAATATTTTTGAAATACAAGCTAACCCTAAAATTCAACCTTTTCTTGTTATTCTGAGGGCAGTCTATTTTCTGAAGAAAAATGGAGGGTAAATGTCAGATGGCTGAGTCACAAAATACTGAAAAGGTTAAGGCAAAAGGAAAGTATTACAGATGGTTTTTTAGCCTGATCCATGACAATTAACAAACTTTTTGCTTTGAGATTGTTCGATGTCTTAGGTAACATACCTAGGGAGTACTGTGACTTATGTAAATATGTAATGTCCTGAATAGGCATAATTCTCTTTGCCATTGAATAATCGTTTATACAGTATACCATTTTTATACCTTTGAGAAGCATGTATAAATACCATTATGATCCACTGATACAGGATAAGCTCACTGTCAAATGTTACTAATTATAAAAATGTCTATCAGATAGTTGATCAGTGTCTCTTGTTCTTTGCTCAGTTTCTGGCAAAAATTTCTGCAAATGATTCTGAAGTGAAGCCTTTTTTGGTTTTAAAATCGGTGGGTTTTTTATCACATTTTCTCTGGAGAAATGTTAAAGCATCTGTGGAAGTTTTATGTCTATAGCTATAAACAGAGTAATGCAGCAGTGTAAGCAATCATTCTCAGGATTTAAGAAAACATGTGTTTGCCTTAATTATGCACATGTCTTTCAGAGTTCCTGGTGTATTTTCCACCTTAGCTAGTTAACATAGAAATTTGAGGACTCAAATCAAAAGTCATTGGTTTTCCACAATAACAGATGTTGAACTAACAAATGCAACCCCAGTTGCATTCCTGCCCAGTCTTTTGCTCAGTTGGAAAGCTAATGAGCTAATTCCCTGAGTCAATAATGCTCATCCTTTGTGAGTCCACCTGTGCACCCTACATTAAAAGGTATTTCAAGCACTATTGGGGTGATCTGGGTAATCCTGACAAGGCACCACAAGGCCCAAGCAGCACAACATCTGGACCCTTGCATTAAATTGCCAGCCTGGTTGGCTGAGAGTCACTAGGAATTGCCCCAGGTCCCCAAGCACCACTTGGGACCTGTCCCTTCCTTCACATTTTAAAAAGGGCACAGGCTACATATAAAGGAACTCCTGTTTCAACCTTTAGCATGACCGCAGAACCATCTAGCATGCCTATTATGGAAAACAATGACTATGGAGGGATTCAGAAATCAGGGACACTGTATCCACTTAGCAGGATTGAAAGGACACACTGAAAACAGGGCTCTTGCCTCACATGTGTGTATACATGTATATCACTTCCTCAGCCTAATGTTTTCCATTGGTCCTACCATTTAAGAAGCTAGGAACACACATTGGGTAGGTGAGTCTGCTCACTTTGAAAGTACTGCCATGTAAGTCATTGTAATAGAAAGTTTGGGTTTTTTTTTATTACTCACATGACATGACAATAAGACTTTATCATATTGGATTATGAACCCAGTGGACAGATAGAACCCAAATAAAGTCACCTTGGTTGCTCTTAGTCAATCTGTCCTCCACACAGAGATATGCCATTGCACTTAGCACCCTTTCCTCAATCCCAGCTCTTCTTCTATATGACTGAAAGTAGTGATTACAAATATTGAGAGTTATTTTGTCAGGCAATCCCAACTCTTGATGTCATTTACACTACCTCCATCTTTCAGCATATTTATACAAGATAAACTTATTTTTAATTATATATATGTATATATTCTTTTATATCCTTTAATTACTTTATGTATATATGCATATATAGTGATTCTTCCCAATCTAAACACTCTATCACAGCTTTCTGGATTAATGCTCTGCTCTAATCTGTGAAACTTTGAATTTTTAAATATCACCAATTTTTCCCACCAAAAATTGAAATGCAAGCTCTCAAAGATAGGAGAAGACTTAAACATGGTTTGTCAAGAGCACATTAAGGCCTCTAACATGAGATAGGCCAAAGTTTATTTCTGGTTCTGATCCTTTATATGAAGGTTACTCAATCCTTAATTCTCATTTAAGTCTATATTCTCATCCTAAAATAAAGATAACAGCAGTATGTATCGGAGACAGCTGTAAATGTTGAGTTAGATCAAATTAGATAATGTATAGGGAGCATTTATCCCATCCATTTTTCTTCTTGGTGAAAGTTTTTTGGGGTGAGAAGATCATTTCCTATTCCTCATAATACCTGGCAAAGTTTTAAGTAGAGAGTAAATCTTGGTCATTGACTTCATATGTCTAATAAAATTATGATGAGTTTATGCAATCAAAGTAGCAAGAACAAGGCATTGGTAAACAGCTTCTTCAATTTGGTGGTGTTGGAGTCATCAGAAGGAATAGGCAAGACTTGGCCACAAAGGTGTCTGGCATCTACAAATACCAGTTAGCTGTATATTCTAATTTGATTAGTAAAGTTTTTTTGATTTGAATGAATTTAAGTTGGAACAAAGACAGATTTTTTCTGGTACCTTTGTTTGTATCTTGAGAGTGAAGTTAAAAGTTCAAATTTGAAACTTCCCTTTATCAAATTTATATCACTGATTATTGACTGTCCTTGGATGTTCAGCTCAATCTTTATTCTTCTCATTTGGTTAGTTTAGCTCTGGTCTGGTATCAGTAAGTAACAACTTCTTGGTGAATGCTCACTAATGCAAATTTGTGTTTTATGTATTTTTAGAGGACAAAATATACTAAGTAACATATCAGTACCTTCAAGTTTCTTCAATGATTTTTTTTACCCTTTTCAAAGTTGATGCCAAATGTGGAACTTCCCTTGGGAAAAAAAAAGAAACCTTAGAAGTGGCACAAAATTGTGCTATAATTGAATCAAATAACCAGAGTTGTTTATGACTTTAAAAGGTTGTAATAAAATACTCTTAATGTCAGTCATGGTAAAAAAAATAGCATAAAGAGATTTTTTAGTATAGCTCTCTTCAAAAGGAAGTAGGACAAGTCAGCATCACATGTATTGTACATGCAGAAGATATACACACTGTTATACTCACCGATCAACCATATTCATTATTTATATAGAGAGTATACATTTTCAATGTCAGTGTAGTATCTTTAAAGAGGTATATTAGAAATAATACTATTTTGTATTATTAAAAGTTTTTAAATGTAGGTACATGAGTAAATAGCATTTTCTAAATGACCATCTCGTTTTTTATTTTGGTTTTTAGTCTTTGGACCACACTGGGCAGTGCTCTGTGTTTAAGGATCACTCCTTGGTGGGGGAAGCTTGGGGACCCGGTAGGAATCAGAACCACATCAGTCGTATACAAATCAAGCATCTTAACACTGTATTATCACTCAAGCACAGCCGTGGAGTAGTTTTTTTCCTTCTGAATTTCAGTACTGGATACTGCCATTCAACAGAATATTTCTAGCTAGCTAGAAAGTGTTTTAAATGACCAGAGGAAAGGAAAGAAGGGTAAAATAAGGGAGAAATAAGAAGAGGTGAACAGGAGAAAACAAGCAGGGTGTGGAGAACAGATTCTAGGGTACATGGGTGGTGTAGATATCTAAATCTCAGAACCAACAACACTTAGCAGAATGAGACTCAAACAGCAATCAAACTGAAAGATTTGTCTGCCAAGGAGGCAAGAGAGAGAAAACGGAGTCATTGGAGGAGGTAAGTGGGCAGTAATGGTTGGAGTAATCCTGAAACTCAATAATTTTGTACATCATAGTGCCTTAATTTAAAAAAAAAAAATTGGAAAAAAGAAATGACCTGACAGTAGTGGGTGGGATTCAGTAGTGGGAGAGAATGGAGTGTCTGCCCCCCTACTATAGTGTCCCAGGCACAAACTATATGGTAGTCACAATGGCACAACACCAGTGAAAACAGGTAGGAAACACACATCAAATAATTGAGCCTGATTTTCATCATAATCCATAACTTGAACAATAGAATTTTAATCACAAATTTACACACTAGAGCTCTGGGTACCCAAGTCACCTTTAAACTTTTTCTTGCTTAAAATATGGTCACATTGGCACTTTTTAAAAAAAGGTCAAAAAAATAATATGGTTTCTGGCAACTAAATGTAAAATCTTAGGAAAGTCTTTGCATCATCTCTTGATTTCCTCTGGGTTTGCTTCCACTGAGAGTTTCTCCCCAAGTTTCCTAATAAGTTCTGCTAAATCTTCTGAATTCTGAGTTTTTTCTTCAAGGAGTTCATAGCGGAGACTTGAGATGTCCTGTTTAATTTCCTTTAGTTCCCCTTTGGTAAAACAGGAATGGTAAGAAGTCAAACACAAATGTATAATACAAAGAAAAACGAGTGATCATGGGTAGATCAAAATCACTCATAGTTCCATACTCACCTGTAGTTTAGATTTTATCAAAAGAAATAACTTCCTAAGGAAGAAATTTCTATTTTTCTTAGCTGAATTGTTGCCAGACACTGCAGGGGTTTGGGCCAGTGCTCCTTTCTTCCCTGACCCATTTCCTTCTTCATTCAATCTCCCCACACAAACAGTAGTAGCTTATCTAGCAAACAGGCATCTCTCCACAACTCATTTCCCCCAGAATTTTATGGTACTGATAGTCTCGCGTGTCTTTTTCTCCCTTTTTCATGTCCCTCTCTTCATCTCCTCTCTCTCTTTCTCTCTCTCTGTCTCTGTCTCTCTGTCTGTCTCTGTCTCTGTCTGTCTCTGTCTCTGTCTGTCTCTGTGTCTCTGTCTCTCTCTCAGTCTGTCTGTCTGTCTGTCTGTCTGTCTCTCCTCCCCCCCCCCCCCCGCTTCAAGCCTCATGTCCTAGCACTTGTACATTAAGGGGATGAACTGTCCTTGATTTAAACTCACCTTCATTTACTTCATCACTCTCCTTGTCTATCTGGGCTTTCAGTACATATCTTTTAATGAGTCTCTTCATTATTTTCTAAGGAGAGAAAGAATAAAATTATTTCAATTTTTGTTCATGACAGCTGTCTCATTCGAAATAGGTTTCTGAGACTATTTTCCTTTAGAGGTGATGGTGGTTGTTAAAGGTTATTATGATTTACCTAATAGAAAATAGATACTATCTCCAAAGCTTTCTTTAAACAATTTTCACAGTACCTAAGCTAATGACCCAAAAGTTAACTCCTGTGAAAAGAACGCTTTCAGAGCAAAGAGCATACTTATATTCACCTGTAGGAGATTCATCAAAAATACTCTTAATTTCTAAATGTAGTGTTGGGATTTAAGGTAAACTCTATTTTCTCTGCTTCTTTGTAAGGATCACTTTTTTAAAATAATGAATATATATGCTAAGCCCTATGATAACAAAACTTTATCTATTTTATTTATCTCCAATACTTAAAAGGAGATGATACATAGCCATTGCTACACAAATAATTGTTGAAATTAAAATGTAGTTATTAAGATTTAAAGAATTGCATGGTTTGAGATTCTAAATATTACAAAATTACTAACTTGTTTTTTTTACATGTATGCTTACCTGATATTGCCTTGGAGGATTATTGAAACTATTTAACTGGAAATCTTCTGAACTTCTTGTACTTGACTGTTTACTGTGCCCAAGCTGTAAGTTGAATATAATTAGAAACTGGTTTTATTTTTAAATAACATTTATTAGTTATACATATAAACCTATGGTCATGTGTATATATACATATTAAATCCATCTACATAGGTAATAACATTGTATTTAATTTATACCATTTAAATACCACAGTATTTAATTAAAAAATTAACTTAATTTTCTTAGTATATTATCTTTGAAGAGAGATAATGAGTTCTTTAGTTGTGTTTAGCCTCTTAATGACTATTAGTTGTCTGAGGAATCTTGTGATACAGGAAGAGGCAATCCAGTTGGAGAAGTAATGGTGGTGAGCTTGAAAGTTCACTGATAAGGAATTAAAAATATGAACTTCAGTATGAGGGATCAAAAATATGCAGTATGATGGTCTGATGAGTTTCCCAAAAATAACAGTGGGGTAAGGCTTTGTTATGGAACAAAATTTGAGTGCCAAAAATGCACAAAGAATTAAAATGATCCATTAAAAAGTTTTAAAACTTAGATGTCACAGGGAAACTTAAGTCATGACTATCTTTAAAGAAAGATTTCAAAATTTTCAACCCCCCAGAAACAATTCACCCCAAACATGCAAATCGGGGGCTGCTCTGCTTTTCTCTTATTCTTATAAGTTATCTTATAAAGCCATCTTTGGTTTTAGGATATACATTCAACTATTTTTAGTCATCTTCTTTGAATGGTATGTTAATACTTTTTAAAGGATCAATTTAAGTCTTTGTTATTGATCTGTTAAGCCAAATACCTTATTCAAAAAGAGTTTCCCAAATGGGATTCTATACAGATCCTAAAATCTAAGTAGATAAATTTGTGCATATAACTAATCAACTGTGAATTCATTTGAATTATTTTATGAGACTGAAAAATGAATGTGTTCTAAGTGTGAAGTATGACTTTGCATGCAAATATGTTTTTCAGGAAAGTTTTGAATTTATTTCTAGCCAGAGCGATAGAACAGTGATAGGGTGTTTGCCTTGCACATGGCCAACACAGGACAGACCCCAGTTTGATCCCCCAGCATCCCAAATGGTCCCCTGAGCCTGCCAGGAGCAATTTCTGAGCACAGAGCCAGGAGTAGCCCCTGAGCACCACGGTGTGGCCCCCCAAAAAATTTCTAATACATAATAGGCACTTGATAAGTATTTGTTAAAATTTGAATGAGCAGGCCTAAAACTATATTATTGTAGATTGTACTTGAATTTAATGTAGCTGACATCAGTTCAATCTTTGGATTCCCAACCTCCACCAACAGTGAATCCTAACTCAGAGCCAGGAAAAAGTAAACCGTGAGTACTTTGGGGTATTACCCAAATTACTTGCCTTTATTTTATTTATTTATTTAGTGGTTTGGGGCCACACCCAGTGACACTCAGGGGTTACATAATAGGCACTTGATAAGTATTTGTTAAAATTTGAATGAGCAGTGCTCGCTTCGGCAGCACATATACTAAAATTGGAACGATACAGAGAAGATTAGCATGGCCCCTGCGCAAGGATGACACGCAAATTCGTGAAGCGTTCCATATTTTTTAAAAAAAAAAAAAAAAATTTGAATGAGCAGGCCTAAAACTATATTATTGTAGATTGTACTTGAATTTAATGTAGCTGACATCAGTTCAATCTTTGGATTCCCAACCTCCACCAACAGTGAATCCTAACTCAGAGCCAGGAAAAAGTAAACCGTGAGTACTTTGGGGTATTACCCAAATTACTTGCCTTTATTTTATTTATTTATTTAGGGGTTTGGGGCCACACCCAGTGACACTCAGGGGTTACTCCTGGCTATGCGCTCAGAAATCGTTCCTGGCTCGGGGGACCATATGGGGGTCGAACTGCAGTCCTCCTAGGCTAGCGCGGGCAAGACAGACGCCTTACTGCTTGCCCCATCCCTCTGGCCCCCTTTATTTATTTATTTATTTTTTGAACAAGAGGAAAATAGACATTTGTGCTTTGTCAGTTGTCAGTCCTGAGCCCAGGGTTCAGTACTAGCCTCCATACGTTGCCTGTTTATCTATTCTCCTCTGTATTTTGGATAATTTAGACACAATTTTAATTTACTACGTTTTTGAGCAACTATACAGAAAATAAAAGTATTTGCCTTTGAAAGATAGTAGCCTTTTAATCAAAAAGTTTGTAGAAACATTTTAATTCCACTGAACTTTTATTCTAAATTTATGTTATCACATGTATCACATATTACAAAAGTATTTTATTTCTAAGAAATTATAAAAATCAATATACTATTCATTTCTAATTTATTGTTTTTTATACCAAGTAGCAAAAAGAGCCACTTATCTATAAGAGTTTTGTATTTTATAACTTGGCAGTCAGAACTGATACAATCACAGACTTTGCAGCAAAGTGGATAAGCCTAGAACATATTATGTTAAATGAAGTAAGCCAGAAGATGAAAGACAAACACAGAATGATAGCACTATTCTGAAGGACCTGGAACATACACCTTATATACAACTAATACTCAACAATCAAATAAAAGGTTTTAACAGGGTAGAAACTCCAAACACTGTAACAGTCAACATATACCAGAGAGCAGTGCCCAAAACACATGAAAGAGGAACAACACAAACTCTTGACTACACATTATACCACAAAGAAACCAGCAACAGCAGAAACAGCATCATAGAGAGAACAGGTATGTAATCAGCCTTCTACTACAAAGGCCCATAAAAATCCCTTAAGGATCTTATACAGGATTACAGGTAAAGAATACCATGGGAAATCACTGAATCCAACGGAAGCATTTCATAACAATTTGTTTTAATACCTTAATCTTACTATATTTAAAATAACCTTTCAGCTTTTCTGTCCATAGGCATTGTTGGACACAAAGGGTGGACACACTAAGATGGCATCTCGGGGCTCAGTCACACGAGATTCCATACCCAGCTTGCACTATGAGAATGTCCTGATAAAACTCTTTAACATACCCTTTATCTCTAGGTTATACCTTCTTTTAGGACCTGAAACATGTGACCAGCCAGACCACCGAAGCAGCAACTGTGACCTACAGACTTATACTACAGGCCCTACTCATCGAACACAGTCAAGTAAGCTAGCCTTCCCTAGATCTTTTCTCCTCTCTTCTCACTACTTTTTTTTCTTTTTTCTCCTTTTCTTTTTATTTTCTTTTTTCTCCTCTCCTGCCCCATCCAAATATTCTCCCCCTTCCCCCCTTTGGAAATCCAACTATCCCTTCACCCCTCAATCCCATCCAGATTTCCCACCTTATTAAAACTCTTCACCCTCAGTTCTTAATCCATTAGGCATCAAGACTGACATCCTACCCCAACGAACCAGCACCCAGCACCCAAGTGAAGGGACAACCAATCAAAGCCACACCTCGTCCCCTGCAAGAAAAGGCAACCAACTCCCCTACTGACTCATGCTGCACGGTCCTCCTTTGTTGGGGACTGTGACTTGTTTGAGGCCATTTTGCTGTTCTTTCTGCCATAATCCAGCCTTTCACCTAAAGGCTACATGCAGTCTTGCTGTAAGTTCTTGGGCCAAAGAGAAAGGAAAATGCAGCTGCAGGAGATAATTAATCTTGTAGCCCGGAGGAGAGCAACACGGCCCAGTACCATTCCCAGAAATGAGGCCTTACTCCCTTATCCATATCCCTGAGTTAACAAGGCAGTTATTATGTGTATATGTTACATTGTCTGTACAAAATTATTTCTGTAAGAACATTGCCCCCACCTTATATCTGTTAAAAGTTTAGAAATGCAGCTAGAAGGTCACAAGAAATTTCCATGGAAACAGCACGTTCATCATGACTTGCAGGTAATCCTGCCTCCTAGCCCACTGCCCATTTCCTTATTTGGAGAATGATTTACTTTCTTTGTTCCTTGTAACCTGATATGTATTCTTGCCTTGTATGGACCTTCGCACCAAAAGTGTGATTGACATTATCTTTGTACTGCCCCCTTCTCCTTCACTATATAAGAAGGAGCTGTAGTCAAATAAAGTTGCCCTTGAGCAGTGAGACATTGCCTTGGGTCTTTATTATTAACCTCTCTCAGATTTTTACAGGTGTGGTCGTGCTTCTGTCCAGCTAAATAAAGGTGCGGTTGTCTGAGAAGCCTTCCCAGCTAATTCCTGCTGGCCGGGCCCCCCTGGGGGGCTTCAGGACCCCGCACTCCTTACCAACCCTTCCAAATGTGGACTGTTACTTGAAACCGGACTTAGCTCTAGAAGTATCCCCAATACAAGAACTCTTCCCAAGACCTCCCTGCCACAAATATTTTCCCATTCTCAAGAGGGTCAGGTTGTGTGATGAAAAGGCGCCTGGGAACCCACACACCACAAGAAAATCTCAAAAGACAATGGGGTAACCTATACTTCCATCATAAGTATAAGACCTGTATAATACCTCTTTACCTACTTTTCTCCAAATGTAAGGTAGTCTCTTGCATCACTTTCTTCTTTTAATTACTTTTTTATTTCATTTTTAAATCTTTATATATATATATATATGTATATGTGAGCACATATATTTTTATTTCTATTTTTATCTTTTTTGGGGTGTGACCTATTTCTGTTTTCTTCTCTTTTCACCCTCAAATGCACTGGCAATATAATGTAGCACCATTTCCCCCCTGCAAAGGCACACACACGAAAAAGGGGAAATCTTACGTATAAAAACGAACTCTTATCTACTAGAGATAAGAACTCATACTTGTTTACAATACAGGGACATCTCCCACCTTGAAAATATGTCATGTGGTCCCAACTTAGACCCCAGGTGATTAGACACAAACCGTTCAGCCTTGAACCCTGGATCCCAGACATAGAAATGACACAGTTCTTCACAACAGTCACAGGAAACAGATCTCATCTGGGACACCCTTAATACTGTTTGGACACCAACAAGTGCCAGCTCTAATATGATATCCTGACAACGAGGAAACTGGGAACAACTTGACCTAAAAGCAGGTTATCCTGCCCCACCAGCTAACGATAAGACAAAATCAGAAGTCTTGTCATTCTTTGGTCTGTCCAAATGCCAAGATCGCGATTTACAGATGACTGGCTGATAGAACCATGACTGGACTGTATGTATCCTGGGACCAATAAAAAAAAAAAGCCCTAGTCTAGGGTTTGAGCTATGACCTGCACAACAACCATGATCTCTAGGTCCAGAGGTCTGTCTGAGACGATTGCAACAGAATGGGTCTTCTGGAAATATAACGAAAGATGCTATCCCAGGCCCCATCCTAGGATCAGCGCAAAGACCAAGACCACCAACCACAGAAGATGGATTAAAATGACACTGAGGGAACAGAACTTCTAGAACCACAAAGAAAGACTTCATCATAAGTTCCATTCCCTGACCTGTGCAGATACTGAGATCTCTAGATACAGAGGTCTGATTTTATCACCCAGGACAGAACAGAAGTCTTCCATATACCACAAAAGCACCAAGGAGAGAGTAAATGAACCTGAAAGGAGTCTATAGTTAATACCAAGGGTGGAGAAACCCTGTATCTCTTAGGCCAAGGAAATTCCTTTTCAAATGACCCCAATGTTTACTGTGCCTGTGCAGGAGGGAAAAAAAAAAGCAAAAAGCACAAAACAATTTTTCTTTTTTATCTAGTCTTTGTCGATTTCTTTGTTTTAGTGTGGATATTGAAGTTGTCTCCATTTATAGTTATTTCTTCTTTTCTTTTCTTCCTATATGTGCTCTGCCATGTTTGTTTTTTTTTTTATCTCAAGACCATGGCTTTTACGTGGTGCTTATCTTTATTGTTGGAGTGCTCACTGGATATTTTATTTGACACCTCTTTTTGTACTGTTGTGGTGTTTCACCTTCTTTTTCCCCTTCATCTCTCCAACCTAGGATGAGAGCCTCTGGAAGGACTCGGCCCATTTTTGGCGTATTTGATTTTTTTCCCATTTCTTACTTTTCTTCAAACAAAACCACATAACTTGAACTATCTGGTCCCTCCTCCCAATTAGAGCGGGAAATAAGGCTGGTACATAAACCAAACAGGAGTAGGACCACTAAGTAGTAAGCTAGGCACAGAGGGGACAACTTATCTGGCAGCCCCGGGGATGAGGGAGGAGGATATGGGAGGTAGAACGGGAATGGAGATGGAGGGAGGGCAATTTGGTGATGGGAATTCCTCTGATTTTATGTTAATATGTACCAAAAATATTATTGTCAATGATATGTAAGCCACTATGATTAAAATAAAAATTATATTTATTAAAAAAAAACTCAAGGAGAAGCAGAAAATTGGCCCCTGCCAACATCTTCTGCTGTCTGATGTTGGAGAGTCACAGGAGATGATGAGACAACTGTTGTGTTTAAATAACAGCGTGATTGTGATTCTGATTATGTGTGTTTATATGCAAGTACTATCTGATACATTGCCCTTTATATTAATTTACAATTTCCCTTGACAACAAGCATTTCTTGCATCTCTGCTGGATCCATGCTCTAAGAAAGAAGCAAATGTTCCATCATTGGAGATATTGCTACTTTAAATTAGGAGACTGATATATCTCCAGAGCACATGATTCACTGTAAACTGTCAGCTATTCTACTAATTGAGCTTCCCCTGTGTTCTTTTCCCTATGTTACCTTTTATTTAGTTTTTTGTTTTTGTTTTTGAATTACATATTTCCACAGCACTCAAGGCTCACTCCTGACTCTGCTCCCAGGCCTGGAAAACCTATAAGGGGTCCCTGCTCAGCTGCCTTCTGGGCAAATCTCCTATCCTTTGTACTATTTCTTGTCTTTGCATAGTTTATCTTGGTTTAATGACCTTTAAGGATGTTTTTTCAAGATGTGTTCCTCTCCCTCTGAACTAGTTAAGTTCAGTTAAGTTTATTTAAAGTTTTCCTTCTTTTCATCGCTATCTCTGTATTTCAAAGATATGTTTAATCTGTTTTACATATACCTATAATTATTTTTGCTGTTTAACTGGATATAAGCTTATTTCTACCTCTCTTAAGCATATTCTCTGAACATTGTTAAAATACTTTAAATTTTTGATAGTTATTATTTTTCTTGATATTTATTTGATTATGTTCTCTTTATATAAAAAATAAGCCCGATACTATGCATAATATTTTCACATATGATCTTACCTGCTTTTTGTCAAAGGACAGTTTGGCAAGGTCTTCATGACTTTCCAGAATTCCAAATTTCCTTTCTTCATTTCTCTTTTAAAGATAAAAGGAATAAGAGTACACTAGTTAATTGTACATTTGGAATTGCAAAATAAAGTTTACTCTTTATTCCATATTATGAAAGCAATAGGATCTATACCCTTACCAAGTATAGACATGATCTGATTGTGTTATTTATTACGTGCTTAAAAATTTATTTCAGAAAATTTTGCAGTTTTAATTACCCCTGTAAACCTCAAACTTAATAATATGAAGAAAAGCAAGCAAAATTTGGCTACTCTACCCAGAGAGCTATAAATGATAAATCTGGAATAATACCATCTGTAGCTGATATAAATTTCCAAAATTCTTATACAAAACTCTTACAAAATTAGCACCTGACTATAGCTATTAAATTTTCAAAACTTTTTTAAGTATTGATTTTACTCTTCATAACATAGATATAATTAGAGCTTGAGAAATTGACTACCTGTTTGGTCATCCCAAGTAGTTGGTATGGCAAATATAGTAGGGATTAGAATGTTCCTTTATTCAGTAATAGAATTTTAGAATTACAATGAATCTTTATAACCGCCTTAAATGGCAGTTGGACTTGGACACGCCCCTTGGACACCCCCACTTCTCAGTTGAATTTGGACATGTCCCTTAGGTACCCCCACTGCAATGACTTTTGAACCTGAACACGCCCACTTGTCATGCCAGGTATAAAAGAAAAAACTTGGACCTTTGTAAGGGGGCCAGAATAGTGATCAGAGCAGTGCCTGCTGGTCAGGGGAGTGTGTGTGTGTGGGGGGGGGGGGGAACAGAGATAATTGGAGAGATGCCTGCTTTGCATGTAGTCCTTTCTCTTTCTTCTTTGTATGGGCCCCCCCTCTGGATGGTGAATTTCCATCAAAGCGTACTTGGTTTCAATTTCTCTCTTCTCTCTTATCACTCTCTCTCTGTCTCTCTGTCTCTCTGTCTCTGTCTCTCTGTCTCTCTGTCTCTGTCTCTCTCTCTCTGTCTCTCTCTCTCTCTGTCTCTCTCTCTCTCTCTCTCTCTCTCTCTCTCTCCCTCTCTCCCCTTCTCCCTCTCTTTCTTCCCCTCTCTCTCCCATGCCCCACAGGCCCCTGCAGCCTTTTAGCACTGGGCCCTGGCAGCCTTGGGCCACTGCAGCCTGCAGCCTTGCAGCTCTGGCAGCTTTGGGCTGCTGCAATCACCTATTAAAATGTCCACCTGGTATAGAAATATCTTTATTAGCATAATCCAGACTATTTAGCAATTACAATTATGATTAAAAAGTGTTCTGAAAAAGTGTTCTATAATTTCTAAAATAGCCCAGCAATGTGTTAAACAGGTCTTTTTGTGACAGGTTTGTTTCCTTATATAATTCAAATGGAAGAGTTCGCAACTTTTGCCTATTGCATCTTTGCAATAGGGTTTAGTAAATTTTAACTTCCTACTTGAAAGTGGAAATTTTAAAGACATCTATCTTGGCTTGTGTCCATCCTACTTGTTCAGATGAAAGAGAAGCTCCTTTGATTTCCTGTCAGATGACCTCAGAGCCACAGCTGACTCTATCTTAGGAGCACCTACTCTCTCAATACTCCTGAGTATAGAGTTATATACCCCCACAGTTTCTTTGTAAAGCAAATCTCCTCCTTACTCTCCACCCCACAGTCATATACAACATTCTACATGTACTCAAAACCCTTATATACACTCCATCCACTCCCTTAAACTCTATACCTCTTATGGTTCAGAGATTACATTTTCTCATTTATTCTTTCCAATTATTATCCTTTTATCTTTCTTAAGACATTTATTACCAATTCTATCTCCCATGTTGCAGTTAAGAACTTTTCAGTATTGAGTTCACTTAATAATTTGTCCTATATCCCCAGGTCATAGCACTGATTCTTTGTCTAGCTGTATGTATTGAAGATAAGCTGAGAGGATTTGTAGTCAAACAGTAAAAATGAGACACAAAATAGCTTTCCCTTAAATACCCACTCCAGATAATGGGACACATTTTAGTTACAGTCCATGGCTCTTCTAGCCATTTTCTTGAGAAATCAATGTCTATTGTGTTCCCACTAAACAGACTCAAACCAGAGTCTGAACTACATTTGGAAATGGTCATCATGGCCAACCTCATAAAAGAATGTGGGACACCATATTACATTGGCAGCATTTTAGACATACAGTTATCAAGTTAAATTACCTTATTCATCTCTGCATCCTCCTGGAAACCTTTTTTATGACCCTGGAACAACTCCAAAATCCATTTTTTAAGCCTCAGTAAGAGATAAAACAGAGATTTTGGACTTGGCACCAGGTTGAAAGGAACAGGCAAAGTTCTTCCCTCCTCAAAATAGGAAAACCAAAGTTTGGCCCTTGCAAATTTCCACTCCACATCAGCATCATCCTAGACAAATGCACATGACAGTTCAGCAAGGGAATGCAAAAAAACAGAATTACTGTGATGCTCTGACATTGTGTGACTGGATGGAGTAATGAGGCCTGCAAACACTCTCCCCAAAAGGCTTCAAGAGAGTCACACTCTGATAATGTTCCACTCACTCTTTCCTAAATCTGTCTAGATTTATATCAGGCTTTCAGGACTAGAGATCTCAAAGCCTACATGGATTTATAAATACACTGATGGTTAGGAATGTATCTTTCTATATTCTGAGAAGCAGTATAAAAACTTATTCACTTGTTTATTCTGCAACAGATTATTTATTTTATTAATTTGGGACACAGACCAAGTTTTCTATGCTATCGCTATAAATTTTAGAATGATTCCTCTTTGAACATCACTCTAAAAATTTTTGTAGAACACTTACATTAATACAAAAAATACTTAAATTAAAAATATTATGTTTGATAGGGAATTTCTAAAGCTTTTTCTAGAACATTTCTAGAAAATTCAATAAGATATTTCTTCTTTTGCTTTATGGTCTTACGATACCCACTGATTTGTATTTGGGAACAAAGAGAAAATATTCTAGATTACTAGTCCAGCAATCATATGATACAGAGACAGACAAAAGAAGAGGGTTGTCTTCTACCAGCATCGTTCTTGAGCTGATTTCTGGAATAAATCAAACATGTGGCACACACAGGGTGATGGAGAGTGAAGTAGGGCTACTAAGATGATGGTGGAGGTAAGTGGACACTGGTGGAGGGTGTGGTGTTGGAACTGAATGTCCTATGTGTGAAACCCTACCATTAACAGGAATGTACATCACAGTGCCTCAAATAAATTTAAAAAAATCACAAAAGAACATGGACAGAGAGCAATTATACTGCAGCAATTATACCTCAATTTCCTGGAATGAGCTGTTGATCATTGCAATTAACATATTTAGCAAAACAATGACCATTGTGACATTATAGACTCCATAAAGAACATAACCGATGTTTTCAATGAATTTGTGATTATTTTTGATGACCACTGATTTCACTTCAGAAAGTCCAAATATTGCCCAAAACAGTGTTTTGAAACTCTCCTCAACTCTGGGGAAAAACAGACAAAGGAAATCATAATAACTATAAGTAAATGTCAATCATAATAAAAGTGAACTTATTTTATCATCTTTTCAAATTACAGTCTTGTGTTCAGAACATTGTATTTATTTCCCTGAACCTCAACTTTCTGCAAAACAGTTACAATGAATTGTTTTTTATATTTATGTTAGGATGAGTTAGTAATGCACACACACACACAACTGAGACCTAGATCCATAGTATAGTGATCCCCAACATTCATATTTTGTGTTCCCTGAGTGTAGATCCAGGAGTATGCTCTGAGCACTTTAGGGCATGGCCCTCAAAACAAAGACCACACAACTCAATATCTAAACATGTAATAAGCATTCAATGAATGATTTAACTTTCTAACTATTGATAGTAACATTTAAATAACCCATTGCTTTGACAACGGAAGTGTTAAAGATATTAATTAAAATGATAAATGTGTTAGAGTTCTTACCTTTTTATCTATACTTTCACTCATACAAATAGAGATAGATTATTATATATCTTATGAAAAATATAAGTACAAACTTAGCAAATCTTATAAATAATTACTTATATGAGTTATTTAGGAACTTCAACACTTTATATATTATTATACACTCTAGTTTTTTTATTTCTATTTAAATTGTTTTTGGCCACACTAGTGATGCTCAGGGGTTATTCCTCATCTGCACTCAAGTATTACTACAGGCAATGCAAGGGGGACCATATAGGGTGCTGGGGATTGAACCCCAATGAGCCTTATACAAGGCAAAAGCCTTGCACTGTACTATGACTCCAGCCCCAGATTCTTGTTTTTAAACCATGATTTGCAACTACATCTTGGTCTCATAACTGAATGAGGTGCTGCAAAGAATTTTTAAATTTTTATTTATGTTTTATTATCAATAACTGTTTGATTTGAATACCTGCTTGATATATCTATATGTCCATATAGTCATGTAATAAATTTTCAGATGAAAGGGGATTATAAGTAGAGAACATTTAAGAAGCCTGATGACAGGCCAAAGCTAAGCCCCATATGTAAGCCAGGTGAATTTATTTTTCTGATCAAGTTCATATTATAGGAACTTAGATAAAATAGATCATATTTCAGTGGAAACTTCTCATTACAATACTAAGGGCCTAATAGTTAGCTAAGTTTATCTGTTCCAAACATATTTTATAAGGAATGTGAATCAATAATGTATTTTGACATATGCTAAGACTCTCGTCACTGTTGATAAATTTGATCTTTGCTATAAGATTCAACACACTAAATTAGGATGGCAGCTGTTTTCATAGTCCACTCTCCAGGGTGCTCTTGAAGGCAAAAGAGCACAGAAGTTGAGAGCACAGATACTGGGATCACCCTTTTTTATTTATTTATTTTTTTTGTCCTATTTGGGCAGCCACTCCTAGCACATCTGGGGATTGCTCTAATCTTAGTGTTTAGGAGATCATGTGATGCCAATATTCAACTTAGGGTCCCCACATAGGAAATACGTTCTCTCGCCCTTTGTATCAGCTCCCTTGCCTATTGTTTTTTTCCCCACATACTAACAACTATGAAACATTCAACAGATTAATATTTCTGAACTTGAGTTTCTCCTTTCTGTGACAAAGAGACAATAAAGTGGTTTGAGAAATACCTATTTTAAAAATGTTGACTATTATTGTTTAGTATTTTGGGAGTTTTTAATTCATTTTAAAATTCTCTAATTTTGCTAAAGATGAAGTAGAGATTATTTATCAAAACTTTCTTTTCTTGTTTGTTTGTTTTTTGGACCACACTCATTTGATGCTCAGGAGTTACTCCTGGCTAAGTGCTCAGAAATTGCCCCTGGCTTGGGGGGACCATATGGGACACCGGGGGATCGAACCGTGGTCCTTCCTTGGCAAGCGCTTGCAAGGCAGACACCTTACCTCTAGCACCACCTCGCCGGCCCCTATCAAAACTTTCTTAATGAATATTTATGACAACTGTTAAGCTAACATTTCTTTAATTGGCAATTCCCATCATCAAAAGATCTAAAACCACATACGTTGTGAAAGCTTCATTTTCTTTTGCACCAATGTAGTATGAGTAGAGATTGAACATTCCAATCATAAAGGCCACAAACACCATGATGAATATGACCATAAACTTGAAGATGTCTTTTACTGTTCTTCCAAGTGATATCTGCAGAGGTCCAAAGCTTTCATTTGCTGGTAAAATATAAGCTATTCTGGAGAAACTTAAAACAACAGCAATTGCGTAGAGACCTTCAGATATAATTTGAGGGTCAGAAGGATCCCATTTTATCCTAGCTAGGAAAAAGGAAGACAAGAATAATGGTGAGTTTCTCATTTATCTAGATAATTTCCTTTCTGGAGAAGGAAACTTTTAGTAAATTAGAAAAACAATTTTTGATGGAAGTCTGATCTCAAAGGGTATGTTTGCTTCAAATTTATTTGAACATCTGTATTTATTGAGAAAATGACTCTCTGAGTTTGCTGACAATTTTTCCATGAGAACATAGAATAATGGTCAATAATTCAAACTATACAGTCAAATATATATATATACTCAGACTGATAAATATATACACATATACATACTACTGGAAAAGTGATACAAATTATTTCTCATAGCTTCATTTTCTCATCTATAAAATTTACATAAAACCATTACTATCTTCATCTCCTCTGTTGTGAGAGTTCAGTAAATGTGTTTAGAAAATGCTGGACATTAAGTGGTAGAATGTATTATTTAATCTCAATCTGATTACACTATAATATGATTTTGGGCTTTCAAAATACTTTTACTAAGTGACTTCTACTTACTAGAAATAATTCTCATTTATCACTGGTCTATTTTTATCACAAAATTATAGAAATCAGGTCATCAAAATGCAATTAAGACAAAGGATATTATAAAATAAAGAAAGAAAAAAGAAAAAATTCAATTAAGAAACTATTATGTAGAAAAACACAAAATAATGTATAGACTTGTTTTCTAAGAACTTAGAGTTAAGAAAGGATACTAGAAGCTATGAAATTAGTTATAATTTCTAAATAATAAACTAATATAAGAAATCTCTATTAGTGCTTTAAATACAAGTATTATAGGTAAATAATAGCTTTTATTTTCAAATTATGAAAATAGAAAAATTTTAAAACATACTAAAAGTAATTAAAAGAAATTCTCGAGGGAACCCAGTGAGACATGCATAGCAGTATGGTGAACTTCCTCCACTCCCTACTGAGGTGGCAGCTAGCAGCTCAATGCCTCATGGCCCAGATGGACCCAGCAAGACCTGTGCAAACAATAAGAGCTCACATATCCTCTAGTAAAAGAACCCCAGCATAACATATAGAAAATACCACACTGCAAATGGCACAATGGAGGAAAAATGCAGAAAACCACAATGCTTAAAGAATAAAGATGGAATCCCTGCAGACCCAACAAGAAACAGGTCACCTATCTAGTATCTCCATTAAAAACTTTAGAAAGTAAATCTGGAGGATGTTCAATAAACTCAAAGAAAACATGAAATGAACCAAACGAATACAAAATAAGAATAAAGATGATATAAAATAGAAACGAGAAAACTTCAAACTGAAATAACATACTGAAAAACTTGGTAAGTGCAATGAAAAACTCACTGGAAAGTCTCACCAGCAGAAAGTTTCATCACAGCTGCTGAAAACAGAAACAGTGAGTTGGAAATAGAGCTTACAATAGAAGATTTTGGAAAAAAGCCTCAAAATAAATGATCACATGGAAAAATGATTAATGGAAAAAAATCCTCAAATAATGTGAATAGATGAAAATAAAATTCATAGATAAACTCAACAGAAACATCATAAGAATCCTTAGAGTCACAGAGGCCCAGGAAGAAAATCCCCATGGAAAATCAATAGTCAAGGACATCATTGCAGAGAAGTTCCCAGAGCTAAAGAGTGCATGCAACCAAATTCTGCATGACCAAAGAATGCCAGCTTAAAAAGATTCAAAGAAAAACACCCCAGTGCACATCCTAGTCACAATGATTAATACCATAGATAGGAATAGAATACTGAAAGCAGCATGATCATGGAGGGAAATTACATACAAAGGGGCATTCTTAAGATTTATAGCAAATCAGTCATAAGCAATTCTCCGGGACTGAAGGCAGTACTGGAATATAGTGACAAAACTCAACAATTTTGTGGAGTATTCATTTGAATGTTTCAACAAGGATATTTCACTCAACCAGACTTAAAGTTTGAAGAAACAACAGCTCAGAAACTTTACAGACTCAAAATCAGCCTTAAAAGAATAACTTAAAGGTCTACATTAAGTCAAGGCAAACCCAAGAAACACCAACTTCCTACAAACAGATGACACTAAGTCTTCTGGTAATCTTCTCTCTCAAAGTCAGTGGACTAAATGAACTAGTTAATATATACAGAGAGGCAAAATGAATTTAAAAAAAAAAGTTGAGTCCAAAGTTTTGCTGCCTGCAAGAAATACATTTGAGTAGTCAGAGGAAAAATAGACTCAAACTAAAAGATTGGCAAACAATTCTTCATGCAAACAAGTCCCTTAAAAATACTGGGGTGGCCATATTAATATCATATGCCACAGACTTTAGGCTCAAAGAGTATATAAGGGAAAGAGATGGACATTTCTTAATAATCAAGTTCTATGTACTCTAGGAAGAATCATGCTCATAAACATATATGCTCCCAGTGAGGGGCCAGCAAAATATCTAAAACAATTTCTAATAAATTTGAAGAAAGATAACACAATAGTAGGAGAGTTCAAAACTGTCCTGTCACCCCTTGATAGGTCAAACAGGCTAAAACTAACAAGAACAAATTGGCTCTGAAGGAAGAAATGTAGGAGTGGCTTATTAAATATATATATGTATATATGTATATATATATGTATATATATATATATAAAACTCTCCATCCCAGAAAACTGGATAAACATTCTTCTACAGTGCGCATGAGCTATTTTCCAAGATAGATCACATGCTGAGTCACAAAACATACCTACATAAAGGCAGGAGGATATAAATTGCATCAACTACCTTCTCAGATCATCATGCGCTGAAATTAGAAGTGAAATACAATAAACATAGAGAAAAAACTTTAATGCCTGGAAATTAAACAGCTCACTACAAACAGTGAGTCAGAGACTAAATAAAAGAGAAAAACAAAAGATTCCTGGTAACAAATAAGAATGAAGATACAAATTATCAGAATTTGTGGGATACAGCACAAGTGGTACTAAGGAAAAATTATAGCTTTGCAAACATTCATCAGGAAGGAAGAAAGAGCCTACATCTGTGATGATTAACCTTTTTGAGCCTGCACAAAATCAAAGAATTTTCTCAAAGTTCCAGCACATCAATTAAACCTTAATAACAAGATTTTGGTATCTAAAAACTCTTTATAAATTTTATAAATTTATTAATTGTGTACCTTCCTGCATGCCAGCTGCAAGGCCTCCACATACCACCATTGGCACATACCACGCGTGCCATAAGTTTGCCATCAATGGCCTACATCATTTATTGGCACAGCTTAAAAATCTGGGAAATGATCAACAAAATAAACCAAAAATAGGCAGAGGGAAGGAAATAATAAAGATTAGAGCAAAAATTAATGAATTGGAAATCCCCCCCCCAAAAAAAAACCAACAATCCAAAAGATCAATGAAAGCAAGAGTTGGTTCTTTGAAAAAAATCAACAAGATTGATAAACCACTAGCAAGACTCACAAAGAAAGGAAGAGAGAAACTTAATAAACCAAATTAGAAATGAAAAGAGGAAGTTACTAAAGACATTACAGAAATTCAAAGGGCAATTAGAGATTACTTTGAGAAATTTTATGCCATAAAACAAGAGAACCTGGAAGAAATGGATAAATTCTTGGACTCCTAGGGCTGGAGAGGTGGCGCTAGAGGTAAGGTGTCTGCCTTGCAAGCACTAGCCAAGGAAGGACCACAGTTCGATCCCCTGGAGTCCCATATGGTCCCCCCAAACCAGGGGCAATTTCTGAGCGCTTAGCCAGGAGTAACCCCTGAGCATCAAATGGGTGTGGCCCAAAAAACAAACAAACAAAATTCTTGGACTCCTATAATTTCCCAATGTTGAACCAAGATGATATGGAATATCTGAACAGACCTATCTCTATTGAAGAAATTGAAATGGTATTCAAAAGGCTCCCAAAAAACATCACAGGCTCATATGGATTCAATTACCAATACCCTTGATGAACATAAATGCAAAGATCCTCAACAAAACTTTAGAAAATAGAATCCATCATCTCATCAAGAAGGTCATATACCATGACCAAGTAGGATTCACCCCAGAGATGCAAGGATATATTAACATATACAAGGAAATCAATATAATTCACCATATCAACAAAAGTAAAAAAATGTAATTCATATTGTCATATAAATAAATGAAAATAAGTCATTTAAGAAGGTCTCACACCTGTTTATGATAAAAACTCAAAAGAGAGAATTGAAAGAGCTTTTCTCAATATAGTCAAGGCCATTTACCACAAGCCCATGGCTCTAAACTCTGGCACAACACAAGGCTGCTTCTTTTGCCAATTCTATTCAACATAGTTCTGAAAGTACTTGACATAGCCATTAGTCAAGAAAAAAGAAATCAAGGGCATCCAAATAGGAAAGGAAGAAGTCAATCTCAATCTCTCACTGTTTGCAGAAGACATGATACTATATTTAGAAAACCTTAAAGACTCAGCCAAAAAGTTTCTAGAAACAATAGATTTGTATAGTAGGGTGGCAGGTTACAAAATTAACACAAAAAATTCATGACTTTCTTATATACAAATAATTATAGAGAAGAAATAGACATTAAAAAATCCCTTTCACAATAGTAATTGAAACTACTAACTAGACTACAGAAATCCAAGTAACTTGGAATTAATATAACTAATGAGGTGAAAGACCTGTACAAAGAAAACTAAAAAACACTGCTTCAGGATATAGAAGAGGACATAAAAAATGAAGACATATATCCTGTTCATGGATTGGGATGATTGACATCATTAAAATAGCAATACTTCACAAAACACTGTACACATTTAATGCAATCTAAGGATTCATGACATATTTCAAAGAAGTGTATTGAACACTCTTGAAATTCACTTGGAACAATAAACAACCACTAATAGCTAAAGCAATCCATTGGAAAAAGAAGATGGGAGACATCACTTTCCCCAACTTTAAATTCTACTACTAAGCAGTATGAGTTAAAACTGTGTAATATTGGAATAAAGACAGATCCTCAGACCAATGGAATAGACTTGAGTATTCAGATAATGATCCTAGACATACAATCAATTGTTCTTTGATAAAGGGGCAAGAAACACAAAGTTGAGCAAGGAAAGCCTCTTCAACAAGTGGTGTTTGAACAACTGGTCATCCATATGCAAGAAAGAGAACTCAAACCTCTCTTTAACAACGTTCACAAAAGTCAAATCAAAATGGATTAAATGCTTGCTATCAGACCTGAAACTATAAGGTACACAGAAGAAAACATAGGCAAACACTCCATGACATTGAGACTGAAGGCATCTTCAAATAGGATCATCACTTCTCAAGCAAGAGGAAGCAAAGATAAACAAATGGGACTATATTAAACTGAACAGTTTCTGCACTTCAAAAGAAATAGTGACTAGAATACGAAGGTTACCCATAGAATGGGACAAACTATTCACCCAATGCCCATTTGATAAGGGGCAAAATTTAAGATGTACAAGGCACTGTCAGAACTCAACAAGAAAATTAACATCTAACACTATCAAAAAGTGGAGAGAAGAAATGAACAGACATTTCCCAAAGAAGAAAGATAAATGGCAAAAGGCACATAAAAATGCTTCATATCACTAATCATCACAGTGATGATGGAAAGCAAAACAACAAGCTATCATCTCGTACCCCAGAAACCAGCACACATCACAAAGAACAAGAACAACCAGTGCTGGGTGTGACTTGGGGAGAAAGGAACTTCTCCTTTACTGATGGTGGGAATGCCATCTAGTTCAGCCTTTCTGTAAAATAAAGTTTTCATGCTGGACATGAAAACTACTATGTTGAATGAAATGAGTCAAAGGGACAAGTATAAAATATAATAGTCTCACTTATCTGTAGAATTAAGAAAAATAATAAAAAACAATATGGTAATAATATCCACAAAGAGCAGTGAATGCAGTTAGAGCACTAACTGAACTGATAACTACCATGACAATGATAGTTGGAATTGATCGGTCTGGACAAAAACTGGGTGTTGAAAGGGGATAAAGTGATATGTGGGGCCCGGAGAGATAGCACAGCGGCGTTTGCCTTGCAAGCAGCCGATCCAGGACCAAAGGTGGTTGGTTCGAATCCCGGTGTCCCATATGGTCCCTTGTGCCTGCCAGGAGCTATTTCTGAGCAAACAGCCAGGAGTAACCCCTGAGCACTGCCGGGTGTGGCCCAAAAACCAAAAAAAAAAAAAAGTGATATGTGTAGCATCCTCTCATTGACAATAGCACAAACCAAAATATTAGAAAGGAGAGAGATAAGCAGAATGCCTGTTCCAGAGACAGGCATGGAGTGGAGGTGGGAGGGAAATGAGGGACATTGGTGGCAGGAACGTTGTACCAGTGAAGGGCAATGTACACTCTATGACTGGAACCCAGCAATGAAATGCCTGTAACTATGGTGCTTAAATAAATTGTTATTTAAAAACAAAAAGAAAAAGAAATTCTTATGTAATAAATTTGAAAAAAATCATAGCCATTTTAATTAAATGTTAACTATCAGAGGGTTTGCAATAAATATTCAAAGGGAATCTTAATTTTTACCCTAATTTCTACATAAAATGATTTTTCATAAGCAAATAATTGGAACTACTTTTATGCCATTTGTCACAGTTCTGTGGTAAAGAATTTCTCAAGTGGAAAGGATAATCGGGCATTCTTAATTTTCTCTGCCCTTGTTGACTTAAGAATCCTCCTACAATCTTCTGCAGAAGTACCTCACGTGATCAGACACTGGCAGTTATTCCCTTTTTGGGAAGGATGCGCCCTTTCTGCTAACTGGAACTGAACTGAAGGAAAGCATCTGCCTATTTTGAGAGATTCACTATTATGAATCCAGGGGCAGATAGACTCAGATGGTGTCGACTTCTCTGAACCTTATTGGTCTTTGAGGTGATGATCTGTCCTCCATATTAATTTTCTGTTCTATTTTTCATCCAGTGCAAGGCCTGGGATGGGAAGTAGTGTTATTTAAGAGCCCTCTCAGAGGAACAGAAGTATGTTTCAACAGTTCCCATGCTTTCATGTATTTTTATGTCTTAAATTAAAATGTCACTCAAATGTGTACTATTTATAACAAATAAAAAGGGGAAAATAAATACAAGTCATAATATAGACATTTTCAGTGAAGTAGTTAGCCAATTGACCCTGGGAAAAAAATGGGACCATTTAATCAAAAATAAATTAAATCATCAAAGTTTTTCAGCTAGTAGAAAAATTAGAACATAAATTCTGTTTGCTTGGTGACAGACACACTGGAGAAGCTGGAAACTTTGCAGCGATTTCATGCTGCAAAAAGAATTTATTCTTTTCCTTTATAAGAAATCTTTTGAATTTTAAAGGGCTTTTAAATTTTCTTATTGACTATATTGTGAACTCACCTAAGTTGTAGTATTTCACATTGTCACCCAGCGTAACTTTTGACAAATCCTTTAAAGTATCATTGGCATCAATGATGCTCTGGGCTCTGGAAGCATGCCAGAAGGCCATAAATCTTGCAATGAATGATGCTGCGAAGATTGCTAACATACCGAAGTCAAGCATATTCCACAACTCAAACAAGTATTCTTTGGGTCCTTGAGTCCAAATTTCTTTACATTCAGCCCATATCATGCCTATATTGGAAAAGGATTTAAGATGTCAATTCAGTTTCATTCTAGCCTTAGATGTTTGGTAAAACAAAATAAATCTAAAATGTTTTAGCACTAAATCTTTTAGAAATTACTTCTGTCCACTCATCCAGCCATAAACCCATCCCCCACCAATTTTAGTGCATTGCTGCAAGTAATTTGAATAAATTTACTCAAATCCTTAAAACAATCAACATTCTTGTTCCATTAGTTCTACACTTAAAAATACTAAATATAGGGGCCGGCAAGGTGGCGCTAGAGGTAAGGTGTCTGCTTTGCAAGCGCTAGCCAAGGAAGGACCGCAGTTCAATCGCCCGGAGTCCCATACGGTCCCCCCAAACTAGGGGCAATTTTTGAGCACTTAGCCAGGAGTAACCCCCGAGCATCAGACGGGTGTGGCCCCAAAAAAAAAAAAAAAAAAAAAAACAATTAAATATATGTTCATGGTAGAGTGTTTGTGTGTGTGTGTGTGTGTGTGTGTGTGTGTGTGTGTTTTGCAAGGGACCAAATGCAAGTCTTATACATGCAAGGCTTTATCCTGAGTCATATTCCCAACCCTTGTAGTAATCTTTAACTAAAATACCCAAAACACACATTGTCACTCACATAATCAAAACTGAAGTAATGTGGTTGCCACAGAGTATGATCGAAGCCATTTACTGTATTTTATTACCATGGAGTGGTGGCCAAAAAATGCCCAAGGGATAGTACAGCAGGTAGGTCACTTTTCTTGAGCATCACTAACCCAAGTTTGACCCCAGAACCCCTTATGTTCCCCCAATCCCTGCCAGGAGTGATTCCTGAACAAAGAGCCAGAATAATCTCTGAACATAGCCAAGTATGGTCCCTCAAACACCCCAAAACAAAGTTTATACAGATATTGATACAAAAATGTCTACAACTGGGGATGGAGCAGTGGCACAAGCAGTAAGGCGTTTGCCTTGCACCCGCTAACCTAGGATGGACCAAGGTTCGAACCTCAGTATCCCAAATGGTCCCCTAATCCAGGAGTGATTTCTGAGCACATAGCCAGGAGTAACACCTGAACGTCACTGGCTGTGGCCCAAAAACAAAAAATAAAACAAAACAAAACAAAAAGTCTATACCTGAGACCTGTATAATTTTATAATCTAGTGTACTTTTATTTTAATATATTTTAATGGAATTCATGAATTTCTTTCTGTACTTGCCCTCTTAGTCAACTGTACTCAACACCTAGTAATCCATCACAGGGTACACACCTCTCTTCAAAGTTTGTCTTTCTTAAAAGAAGTTCTCAGACTGTTACCCTCAATGCCTGAATTCTGGTATTCCTCCTTCTCAGAGCAGCCATTTCAGTTATATTTTAGCTTCCAAACTCACCTCTCACTCTACCTCACAACCACAGGGATAATTTCTAAAATATGATTAGATTACATGGCCAATAGCAGAAAATGTGTGGCTCTTTCACCACCTTTGTCATTCATCACACAACTCTTCTCTAGGTCCCCAGTGTGCCAGGAGTTAGCAAATTCCACATCATATCTCTAATACTTTCACACTTTGTAGTATTCTCCTTTTATACCCCCTCCTCTCCCTCCCAAATCACTCCATCCACTTAATATTTCCTTATTATCAAAACTTCAGACTGAAGGTATTGTCTAGGAAAGTCTTCTCTGTCCCTCCTCATTCAGATGTTTATCTCCTCGAGTGTATTTCTTACACAGATTTTCATTTCTGTTACATTTATCAACCTGTTCCCGGACTACCAGGAAGCACTGTACCATTTCCCTAGGCTTCCTCTTCTAACAGAGGCACTTAATACCTATTCACTCGTGTGGGGCTGGAAAGATAGCACAAGATTAAGACACTTGCCTTGCACATTATGGACTCGGGTTTTATCCTCAACACTGAGCCTTGTTTCCCAAGCAATCCCAAGAGTAAATCATGAGCATAGGGCCAGGAGTAAGCCCTGAACACTGCTGGATATAGCCCATAAACCCAGAAATGAATAAATTCACTCATTTATATATATATATATATACTTAAAATATAGTTTTTATGCACATTGTTTCATGACACACCATGTGAATGAGTGATTCCATCTACAAATAATGTGATATCTAATACTGTATTTCTTCTACCTCACTTACCATCATGTAGATTGCAAGCAAATGACTGCATCCTTACACAAATGCTACCATGAAGCTGTTATTATTATATTATGAATTAGGAACATGTGAAATGTAGAGATTGTGTGAATTGATGTATGTAAAGTTTCTGGTACAAATGTCCATTAAGTTGAGGGATTCTGGCTTTTGTTCCTATTAAATCTAAACATAAATGAATGTCACTTTTAAGCTTATAAAAATCATATGTGTCCTGAAATGTGAGTGGCAGGTTTTTTGTCATTGACAGACAAGGTTTGTTAATACCATACTATTCATTTCCATGATGGCTTTTATTTTTTGAAATTCAAATATCATGTGGCATAAGTGAAGACTATGGATTGCATTGACAATAACCCAGGATTTTTGGGTGTTGGAAAGCACAAAGAAAATCACCTTGTGTAGTACACTGTATACATTTTTATAATTAACATGTGAGGATATCATTTAGCTCAACTGCTAAAGCTGCAAAAATAAATCATGACAGGACAATCAGTCTTTACCTATTACCCAGGATATAATGAGCATCTCCATCCATGAGAAGCAGGACGTCTTCATCCTGAACAGCTGTTTTGCGTTATCTGTGCTGGTTTCATTAGGAAGGAGCTTGGTGCCTTCGAATCTGTCAGCTGCATTCATGACTAGCAGGCCCAGGAAAATGGTGAAAGAAGCTGCGTGTGCTACAAACTTCATGAATGGTCCACGCATTATCTTCCCCATCTGTTGCAGTGCATACCAAAAGAAAAGTTTAACTTTGTTCTCTATGCGAAGCAAAACACAGGTGCAGCTGGACAAGAATGAACATCTGTGCATGCCTAAGATCTCCTGGGACAATGATTTGCATTTAACTAACGATAGAAAAATAATTTTAGGCTCATACAAAATCTGATCACATTTACCATTACATATGCTGGTATTCTTGGTTGGCAAGTGAACGCCTTGGTAAGAGAATACAGAAAATGATATTTCTGCACTTCTAGGTTGATGGTGCAGCAGACATATTAGTCGCATTGCCTTAGAATGATCCTGTCTGATTCTCAGAACTGACATTTAGATGTTCCCTAGGCCTACTTTCAAAAATATAAAGAATATAAGTGTTGAACAATATTGAACAAAAAATTGTGCCTGTTAAGGGAGCCAGTCGGCATTTAAACGAGCCTGTCACACTAATGAAAGGCTGGTTTCATCTCAACATATTATTTTCTCCAGAGCCTGGAAAGATAGATTTTTACAGAAATAGAGGCTATCTTTATGTTGGGTTACAATGTACTTTGTCCCTAAAAATAGTTATTCTTCACTGAATCAAATCACACATTACTAATTACACAATTGTCCTTTATTTAAAGCAAGATTTATCTGTTCATATTTGGTAAAGTAAAAACAAAACAAAGACTTTTAACTCATATTTTAATGAGAATTTTAAAATGTTAATTTGGAGGGGATTTATTTTTAATTTAGGGGTCATACCTGGTGATTCTCAGAGCTTATTACTGGTTCTGTACTCAAGAATCATTCCTAGAGGTACTTGCTGGATCATAACCAGTAGGAGGGAGTGAACTGGGCATAGCCCCCATATAAGGTAAGCACCTTAATCCTTGTATTTCTCCTCTAACCCCACCTTTGAGGAATTTTCATAAAACTATTTGCTTGGTACTTACTATGATATCAAAATTATATACATAGGCACACCTAGCAAGATGATAAAAAAGGAAATATGCCAATATTAACATAATACTAAGCGTTCCACTCAACAGTGGTGGAATTATAGGTGGACTTGATTTTCTCCCCATTTTTTTTATGTTCTTAAAATAATACTTCTAATTTTTGTAATATTAAAACCTATAATATTATTTAAACTCAAGTCTGACATTCTTGAAATTTTTATTTGGGAAGTAGAATTTTCCTGGTGTATCTAGCTCTAAAACGACAAGCATTCTACTAGACATGTTTGTAGAAGACTGCAGAGGTTCAGGCTTTGCAAACATACCTTGCTGCATGGAGCAAACCAGTAAACAAGAGCCAAGAAAGGCAGTCCGATGGCAACTGCCAGGACCACTAGGAACTTAACCGCCATCGTCTGCTGCCGCAATCCAGAGAGGTTCTCGTACCAAATAGATAAGAGCTGCTGTTGGCAATTTGGATGAGCCACAAACTAGCAGGGAGGAGAGAAGACATTGAACATCTTGATGAAAGAAAGATTTGGTCTGAACTGTCCCTTTGTGTTATATTTTGTTATGAGTGCTTTTCTTTAAAAATATCATTTAAATGAGGGATTATAAAATGTCTACTCCACAAGTAGAGATCTGATGTGACTATAAAAATATGAAGACTCTAGCTTATTAGACTTTCTTTTATGGCTAATGGGATTTCTTTCAGAGCATGGAAAATTGTGGAAAGTCACTATAATAAAAAATAATAAAAAATGTTTTGAGCAAGGATCTTTATTATATTTTCTTCCATTGAGGAGTGATGTAAAGATTCTGCTGTAATGATGTCTTATTATATTTTAAAGGAAGGATACCACTTTTCTGTACCATCTAAAATGCTAATAACCTTGTTTTTTGTATGTGTGTATTATTTAATTTACCTTTCAATCTTATAACTAAAGAACTATTATGGCTTACTACTCAGGGTCAGTTCTTGTGCTGGGAAGACCATGCCGTGTTAAGGATCAAACTCGGGCATTCTGAGTGCAAAATATGCATAAGTTTTAGGTTATCTCTGGTCCTGATAAACCTTGTTTTATATTAACTTTCTTTTATCTACGTCTAAACTCAATGAAAAATTCATAATCACATTTTTACTTTTTGCATTACATTTATTCTCATATGCTAATTTTTTACAGAGAATCCTATGTATGACATAGGACTGTTATTTAACATAGGGGGAGAGAGACAGAGAATGTGAAGTAAAATGCCTGCCTCAGAGACAAGTGGGTTAGGGTGTGTGAGAGGGAAGAGGGCATAAGGGAGGGTGAGAGGGAGATTGATGACAGTGGCAGGAAATGTGCACTGGTGAAGGTTGTTATACATTATGTGATTGTAACTCAATCATGAACAACTTTATTTATAAAAAAACTGTACTATGAACAACCCTGGTGTTTAAATTTACCAATAAAATTCGTGAATAATGCTAAAAGTTTTGATATAGGATATGCTATATAAAGGATTTTTAAGGATGGTTGACCTTGAAGATGATTTAAATAATACAATATGTATCTCCTCCTAATGTAAAATATATTATACCCTCTCATACTGTGGAAGAAGTGACAATTGTTGTGTGTGTAAACTGGTATACCTGTTTTCAAGGGAAACAGCAGATATTGGAAAAATGTAAAAGTAAAATTTACCACATGAATTTTGTACTAGAAATTTTGCCAATAAGTATTTCTCCTGGACATGACAAAGGCCATGCAATTCAGACACACAAAATCATTGGAGTTGGAGACCATTAGTAAGTAAAGCAAAGTGGCAATCAGTGTACTAGTCTGTGCATACAAGACTTTATTCAAGTCTAATGCTTCACACTGGGCTCCTACAATATACTAGAGAACTTGTCTTGTACAGTTGATAATTAGAACATTTGTTGCTTCTGCCAACCTTTATCATTTAGCACCAATACAATATGAAGCAAGCAATGGGGCTTTGTGCCTGACCTTACTTTTTTCACTTCATATTTAATAGCGAGTTTTAAACGGCTGAGGTTGGGCCGACTCTGGTCTGCAGCACTGTGGCATGTTTCCACATCCCCATTCAGGATGGCTTCTACTTCTTCGGTGTTTCTGCACAGATCAAGGAGCCCAACAACAAAATCTTTGCATTGCATTGACAGTTTTTTGTAGTCATTCTAGAGAAAACAAGAAGCAAGAGAGAAAAAAAAAAGCAGTGATGTAAAAACAACATGTTTTACTGTGTTATACAGCAAGAGAGTTCAGTGACTTGACAGTTTGTAGGAAAAAGCTAAATTCTTTACCATCTTTCCTAACTGATGCTGCATGTTCTCTGAAATATCTTAGCTCAAAAGGATTTTCTTTATACCCTAAAAAAGAATATTTTCCTGGTGCATAATCAAAATCGCCAAGAGACAGTATGCTGTACTGAACACTTTCAATTCAGGAGAAATGTAAAGAAAATAGCTTTGCCCCTCCTTTGCATGCATTACAATTTTTATGTTTATAAATTCACCATGTAATGTGAATGTAATGGCATGGCATGTACATGAATAAGTCTTGCAGTGATGTGGATTAACTTGCGAGACAGAATATTTACAAAGGTTTGAGGGTAAAGTTAGCATTGATCTGTTTAATTAGTATTTCCTAAAGAACTTTATATTCCATGTCACAGAATTAAAAGGTAATCACGCAAAATTTGTTAGTTGAGACTCTTCTCTTTGGAAAAAAGGAAATTAATGAAAACTCTTTAGTAGTAAGTTGTTGCTGATAACCCAAGATTTGGCTGGAAAGATTTAGAGACTTCAGATCCACTCAGATGCCAACGATTAAAGTCGGGTGTACATACACTATACATTTACATCTTTATTCAAAGTTTTCTAAAATTTGTAGTTTTTGTAATTGCTGAACATTGAGTTAAGGTCCTTAATAAACCAATGGTACTTAAGAAAACCTATTAGCTAGAGCTTACTGCATTACAAGTGGATTATTTTATCTCATTGAAACCAAATAGTACTCTTGCTAAATAACGTCACATAATGTGTCCAAGATCATGCAGCCTCTAAATGTCAAAATCAATCTGTTTGGCCCCAAGTTCTTTGCACTTAAGAATTATGCCTCTTTGTTCCTTCTTTGTAAAATGAGTTTCTATGTTGATCTCTGAAGAACTAGGAGGCCAGCAGTTCAGACACAGTTTTCCATTTTGCCCTAACTTCCCTGGCAGGGTGCGCTCTGAAATTCAGCTTTTCACAAGTAGGTAGTTGTCTCCATTTCGAAGCCACCAATTTTATAGAATGGAAAGGTGACTGAGGAGGCTCAAGTGAAGAAGATAAAGGAGAATGTATGAGTTGCTCCTGATGGCAAATAGTAAGTTAACTTTTGAGAAGACTATGGAAAATATTCTCGTACTGGGTATGTGTAAAATACTTACTTGGGCAGGTACCTACCTATTTACAAAGAGGTTTGTAAATCATGTCAAGTGATCTTTCAGTATGGTTCAGTCACTTTTAAATTACTTTAGTAATGGCAGATCTGGGTGGATTTTTATAAGATCAAATTGATGAAGATAAATTCTTAGCTAAGAAAAGTTTCAACTACTTCTAAATAGGTTACCTAGTAAAATAGTATAGGCAAACTTACAAGGGAACAATTTTACTTCTTTTATGAAATAATCAACTAGGATCATGGGAACAACCTCTTATATATGTTTGTTGTTGTTGCAGTGACTATACCCAGAAGTTCTCCAAAACCACCAAGTGCTGAAGACTGAGTCCCAAAACTTTATACATGCAACATATGTGTACTATCACTTATGCCACATTTCCGACCCCTATAGAAGCAAACTCTGAGCAATGATATATACATATACATGTATATATATATATACTTATTTATATTGGTCATGTCACAATGGTATAGTTAGGAGGGTTTTTTTTAGAGGGTTGGGGGTCACACCCAGCAATGTTCAAGGGTTACTCCTGTCTCTGTGCTCAAAAATAGCTCCTGGTGGGCTCAGGGGTCCATATGGGATGCTGGGATTCGAACCACAATCCTTCTGCATGCAAGGCAAATGCCCTACCACTCTGCTATCTCTCCGACCCTTAGTGAGGAGTTTTAAAGTTAAATAAACTTCAATAAACTGCAGCTCCTCCATTTTTAGCCATGTGATTGTACATTAGTTAAATTCTCTGGGGTATGAGCTATTATTATTATTATTATTATTATTATTATTATTATTATTATTATTATTATTATTGCTCTTTTGTTTTAGGGACATACCCAAAAGTGCTCAGGAACTACTCCTAGCTCTGTGTTTAGGGACCATGCAATGCAATGGACCATTCAATGAGATTCAACCAGGACTCGCCTCTGTAAAGTATGCACTTAGCCCATTGAGCTATCAAGTCAAAATATCCTCATTTTAAAAATTGGGGCACAGCAGTAGAGTGTTTGCCTTGCACACAGATGACCTGGGACAGACCCGGGTTCAATCTCTGACATCCCATATGGTCCCCTGTGTCTACCAGGAGTGATTTCTGAGCACAGAGTCAGGAGTAACCCCTGAGCACCTCCAGGTGTGCCCCCCCCAAAAAATACTAATGCATAGTGAAGTCAAAAAGCCAATATATTAATATCTTGATGCTATGCCCTTAATAAGAATTGGCTGCAACATTAAAAATTGGGAGACATTGGTGGCAGGAAACTTGTTCTTGTGAATAGCAGTGTACATTCTATGACTGAAACCCAACTATGAACATTTTTGTAATCATGGTGCTTAATTAAATAAATTATTAAAAATATATAATACAAAATAAATAATAAAAATATATGAAATGAAAGGGAAAATTGGACATTGGAAAACAAACCACTCATTGACATGCGTGAGGTACCATGGAGCTTTCACAATATTTACTGCACCTTACCTCTCAAGCGTCTTTCTAGATGTAACCTAGATTCTTTTAAAGATAAAACAGTAATCGTCAAAAATCAAAGCTCTCTAGAAACCCATAAAAGACTTAAGTGAGGTCACATGTTTATAAAGAGATTATGAGCCTTTCAGTAGGGAGGCTACAGTGCAGGAACTCTGTGCTACTTCATACTGTGACTGTTCACTTCTCATTCTTAAGACATACTCAAACACACATTTTTGAAAGAAAATAAGACTTTTTTACTTTTAGAAATACATACTTGTTACTGCTTTGACAGTCTAGCTAGCAATGTTTCCCCCACTTTAGGGTTCTCTCATACTAACAGTCAGAGCCTTTATGCTTTACTTCAGTGAAGTGTGGGCAATAACTCATTAGCCAGATGCTGCTTTTGCGTGAAAGAAAAACAAAGTGAAGCTGTAAGTTTGGTTTAATATCTCAAGATTATGTCCATACCATATATTATAAGTGAGAAGTGTTGCTCTTTATTAACCTTCATAATGGACAGAGATGACTAATAATGGACTAACAGAGCAGAGTTTAGAGATTGTAAGACATTAAAATGCCCTTATAAAAACTGCCTACTCAAATGAAGGGTCACCTTCATTCTATCTTAAGTAGAATAATTTGTATTTTAATCTCTAGCTCTTTTTTTTATGAACGCAGTTCAATTTGGTCCATAGAAACTACTTGCAAAAACAGGGCCAGCGAGGTGGCGCTAGAGGTAAGGTGTCTGCCTTGCAAATGCTAGCCCAGGAAGGACCGCAGTTCGATCCCCAGGCGTCCCATATGGTCCCCCCAAGCCAGGGGCAATTTCTGAGTGCTTAGCCAGGAGTAACCCCTGAGCATCAAACGGGTGTGGCCCGGAAAATAAAAGGAAATTACTTGCAAACCTTGGGGGCTTTGGAGACAGGTCCATTTGTGTTGGAAGTTGGGGTAGCCATTGACTAACTGCTTGACTTAGAGCAAAAGACTTAATCTTGAAAATCCTCAACATCTTCCCCTGTAAAGTGGGGCTGAGAGAGTACAAACTTTTTAGAGTTGCTTTGAAGATTATCCAGGATAACAAGCGCCAACTTTCTGGTCTAGCGTACTGCTGAGTCAATGGTGATTATTACTGTTGCTTTCGTATAGATGATCCCAAGAATTTTCACTCCCTCAACACAAAAGCAAATAAAAATGTATACGTTATGCAATAAATTAATTTTTATTATTTGGACCAGTTATCTCTACAACTAATATAAATAATATATGAAGCTAGAAAATATAAGGATAGGTGGAATTCTTGAGTAGCATTGAAAATAAGACAATTATTCACTGATGCATTCTTTGAACGCATACTCTATGTACCAGTATTCTACATTCTTACTAAACAAGCATTTAATAAAATTAATTTTGTTCTTGAAAAGTACGCTATTTTACATATAAATATGTAAATATTTGTATTTTATAATATAAATCATATTATTGTAATCACAAACAATAATATATATTATATACAATAGTATATATTGATGCAATCTAAATAAATTGTCTTTTAACTTTAGGGCATTCCTGCTTTCAGAGTAATTGTCACCAGTAATTTGCTAATCTTTTTTTTTGTGTGTGTGTGTGGTTTTTGGGTCACACCCGGCAGTGCTCAGGGGTTACTCCTGGCTTCATGCTCAGAAATTGCTCCTGGCAGGCACGGGGGACCATATGGGACACCGGGATTCAAACCGATGACATTCTGCATGAAAGGCAAACGCCTTACCTCCATGCTATCTCTCCGGCCCCTAATTTGCTAATCTTAAGCTCTGTCACTGATATGAGTGATTAGTAAGCATTTGTGCATGTTGTGTGGGGTTGTGAGGATCATGAACATTAAACACTTCTGAATCAAGTATTATTCAAATACTAATGGAGATAAAGAAAAATTAATCAGTTGTTTCAAGCAAGAATTGAATAATATATTTTTTCTAGATAAATTAGATGCAACTTACGTTTTTGGCAAGTTTCCATCAGCAATGGCTACTTATTTAACTTGTTATAGTGTTTGATATCCTGCTTTCCTCCTCCCTTTACCTAGTAATTCCCAGGTCCTACTGAAGTTAGGCAGTGTGAGGTTAATCAGGCAACTTCAGGGGCTTTGGGAAATCCCATAGGGCAGATTGCCAAACCTAACTTTCTACCCACACTGCTGATTGGCCATATCTTACAACTCTCCCAGAATAGGATGTTATCTGTCCACCTATGTCAAACTAACTCTTTCTCAATAGGAAATTTAAAGGTAAGAACACACATACCTCAACACTTTACTGAATTTGTTTGTTTATGTATATGCCTCTTCTGAACAGGCTTCAGTCCTTTAGAATAATAACTGCATCTTACTCATTTTGAGACCTCACAAGCCAGAAAGGGATGTGGCAGGTAGTAGATTAATAAAATTTTTGTTGTTCATTAAAAGAAAGAAAATGGCAGGATGCTAATAATACTTGCATTAGAACTCTTGCTCAGTTACTTAAAAATTATGCCTTCTTGGAAAGCTTACTTACTTTTCTAATTTCTAATTTTCTAATTTGCTATTTTCTCCTAATTATATAAAAATGCAAATGTTTATATTAAAGTATAAGCCACTTAGAATAAAATTACAAAAATCAACCATCGTACTTTTTCTTACACTATGGTTTGCAGCCCAGCTCTCACTTCTGCTGCAATGACTTTAGCTTCTAAGTGACACTTTCGTTTGATAATAATCTCACTTCCTTTCTATCAACAAAAACATATTTTTCAACTTTCTAGCAAGGTATTTCTCTTTCCAACAAAGCCAAACATTCTTGAACATTTAAACACTAGAAAGAACAGAGCAACAGTTTCCAGACAGACATGTCAGGCTCTTCTCCACCGTCCCCTTCCTCCAACTCTAAGGCAGAGGCGTCTGGAGGGCCATGTGCTAATCTTGGCACAGACCCCTCAAAAGGCACAAAGGATCTGGAAAAGCTCTGTGGAAGCTACTTATCTATCATCACAGAACTGAAGAAAATCTTGCTGTATAAGATAAATGATCACGGGACAATTCAATAAAACATTGTTACCAGAAGTGATTGAAATAGAAATAGGTTCAAGAAAAGGATTTAGAGTACATATTTGGACTACTAAACTAAGATACTAGACAACTGAGTAAATGAATTTCCTAACAAATCTGATATTGATCTCTTGACTTAAAGATTATGTTTGAGTCTAGTAGAAAAGCCAGAATCTTATGTTCTCCTTGTTTTTATCAAGTTCTAGAATTTTTTTTATTTTTTTTTATTGATTTAGTGTTTGTTGTCAATATTTGGATTCAGCCCAAGTTTAAGGTTTATGAAGTGTTATGCTACCAAAGCAAAAATTTTTTATACATATTAAATATAAAATTGTATTTACATGCATTAACAAGTTTTCTTGCCATTCTTATTGTGTTTTAATTGGCATAGAGCTTGCATAACTTTGTGCATAATAATTAAATTTTGTTTACATATATTATAAAAATAACAAATCAAGTTACCTAACATGTATCATATATAGATATAAAACAAAGAAAGAAAGTTTATTTCCCCCTTTGAGGTGATCATTTTTAGTATCTACTATCAACTTGGAAATACATAGTATTGTTAACAATAATCATCATGTTAAACACTTTAGGTTTGAATGTTTGTTGATCTTAAAACTGAAATTTTATATTTTTAACAATCTTAGTTCAATTCCTTTACCACACCAGTCCTAGAATATTCCTTATATATATAAATATATATGAATACATAGTCTGTCTCCCCATTCTCCTTAAAGATCTACATCTCTGCATCCCCATTGTTGCTCTTATGATTCCATCTCATTGTTATATTTCTCTAGCACAAACTGATTTTCACATTTTCCAAGAACCAACTACTGATATGCTGTGACAAATACTGTTTGCAACTAATATCTGAACATTTTTATCTTTGAAAAAACATACTTAATGAACCGGACCTGAATCTGAACAATATACAGCAGAGTATATGAAAAGTAATATCGGAAGTAACACATAAGAATAATAATAGTGGGGCAAAGTGAAGATACCTATAAAATAATCACATAAACTGTAGTGGGAGTTCAGAGTTAAGTATGTGGGTGACTTTAGGCATTGTCACTATTCTTCTAATAA
The DNA here is from genome assembly GCF_024139225.1 of Suncus etruscus. NCBI lineage: Eukaryota > Metazoa > Chordata > Mammalia > Eulipotyphla > Soricidae > Suncus > Suncus etruscus. The sequence goes on along the minus strand of NC_064855.1, from coordinate 7,190,268 downwards.
TTTTTCTATTATTATATAATATATATATAATATATATAATATATTATAATTCTTCTAATAATTCTGCCTTATAGCAGAAATAACCTAAATATTAGGGTTCATTATAACTGCATTCTGATTATGACCCTGCCATCTATATGTGTGATGACCTTGGGCCTTATTTAACCTCCCTATATCCCTGTCTGAAATGAAAGTATTTTTAAACTTCATTAGGAGTAAATATAATAAATATTTAATATTTGGGATATATTAGATCATACTAATGTTCACAACCTTTACTATATAAAGGCATAATAAAGAGTTTTCTGGAAAAACACACACTGTCCACACTATTTAGCACATGGCTGAGCACAAAATTCACACGTAAAATTGGGTGAAGTATAATTGTTAAGACCTACCTTGAATTCTTTCTCAATGTTGGCCAGTACTGCCAGCTCATTGCTAAGTTCTAAAGCTGTCATGACGGGATCTTCACTGCTCAGTGACAGGTAAGCTGGACTTGCCAGGCCTTTGTAGGCATTAATCCTAGATCTGGAATGGCTAAAGGAATCGTGCTTCTGTTTCTGGTTGCATTCACTGCACTTACAGAAATAATCGTGAGGGCGTTCGATTCGAGCCCCCTTCCGCAAGAGGGTGTGCACAATTTCGTATTCCTGGCAGTGGGAGGCCAGAATAATGGGAGTCACATCATGGGAGAACCGTGTCCCATCTTCATCATAGGCATAAAAGTCATCTTGCTGGAGTTCAGACTGACTAGGGCTGGTCGCTAACCTCTTGCCTTCAGCAAAAGCTGGATGGCTCAGAATTGCTTCTACAATGCGAACATAACCTTTACTAATAGCAAGAAGTAAGGCATCCCCAACACGAGAGAGATTTTCCTTCTTCAGAAGAAGTTCTGTGATTTCAAGATGCTCGTTGGCCACTGCCAATTGCAGGGCATTCTGGCCCATATAATCCACACAGTTGACATTGAGTGAGAGACATTCTTCTAGCATCTTCCTCACCACTGGGATGTTGCCATATTCTGCTGCATCTAAAAAGCGTTCCTCTTCGATAGAAAGGCTTGTTGAGTGATCGTTAAACATGTATGCAGGCCCTCGGTTTGCTAACCTTCTCCCCTTTTCACGGAGCATTGTCTGCCGCCGGTGAGTCAGTCTGTTGTCAGTGCCCCGGCTGTAAGAAAATAGAAAAATTTGTGAACAAATTACATTAGGAATATTTTAGTGTGCTAAGAACCTTTCCCTTAACTAATGCCATCTTCAAGTATATTAGATGCTCTCTCATCATTCCCAGACCAAAAGTGATTTAAAAGGAACATATGTTGATTTGTTAATGGATTTTAAGAACTTCTTTAAGAAGGCCAAGCACTTTGCAGATTTGAATTTCTGATTTGGCAAGGAAAATAAAGCAATTTCCTAATCTTCCTGTGCTTTTCACATAGAGATTAATATGTCTTTTTCAAAGGTGGTATAGACACAAAATCTAGTTAAAAGTAATTTATAGAGCATAAATATTTTTTTCTTTTTCAGTCAAAGTAATTTTTATATAAATTTTTTATTTAAGCACCATGATTACAAGCATGATTGTAGTTGGGTTTCAGTCATAAGCAGAACACCCCCCTTCAATAGAATAGCAAATTCATCCAAGCCAATGTATATTTATTGAGTCCCTCCTATACCAGGGTTAGCACTAAAAAAGACCCTTGAAAAGGTTAAAAAAAAAAAAAAGGAAGAGCTTTTATTTCTCGTGCCAATGTTAGAGTCAGGGACCCCAGTGATGATTTAGTGAGTTTGTCTTGCACATTAGGGGTTTGCTTTGCACAAGGCACATATGGTCCACTGCGCCCACCAAGAGTAATCCCTGAGTGCCAGGAGTTAGCCCAAGCATATCTGGTTGTGACTTCAAACTAAAAAACAAAACAAATAAATCTTAGAGTCTAGTGGGGGATGGAGGCTCAAAGTGAACTTATTGCCTATTTGCTAAAATGAATCTGTAACAACAGAATCTGACAACTTCTAGGGCCAGAGTTAGTGGAAGAATGGCCAGGAGTGAGGTGTCTGAGAGCAGGACAGGTCGGTAGAGATGAAGATCTCACCAGAGATGAATCCACTAAGCATGATAACAATTAAGGGCTGAGTTATGGTAGGTGTTACTAAGAAAACTCAGTGGGGACTTGAGAACATTGTAATCAAGATGATAGATAGGGCAGAACCTGTTGAATAATTGGACAAAGAGGTGTCCAGACTTCATTATGGGTCTTCAGTTTATGATAGGGAGAGAAACCATTTCTCGGCTCAAAATTATCATAATGGTGATTTTTCCTTTATGATTTATAAATTTTTCATCTCAGACTCATTTTTTAGTTTTTGGATAACACCCAGTGGCACTTTACTCCTATTAAATGCAGTGCTGGAGGTTGAGTCCAGGTTGGTTGCATACAAGACAAGATCTCTCTGACTACCCCGAGTTTTTTGAGCATTATGATCACTTGCTGGAAATCCAAAGAGCACAAATTCCTACAGAATAGGAAAAGTCCAGGATATGGTGGAGATTGAAGAGAAGAAATAGTGTGATTGATGGTAGAGATTAGATGTGTCCTCCTCAAAGACAATCATAAATTATCCAATGTCAAATAGCTAAAAAAAAAAAAAAAACCCATAAACAGCCATTTCTCTCTCCGAAATGTGACCAGACCCAGAGAACCCACATTTCTTTACATACTAGTACTAAGAATACTACAGTGCAAGTGTTCTGTACTAGAAAAAATAATAAAACAAGAAAGAGAAGGACTGGATATAGATAAGGAGACAAACACTAAGCAAAGCAAAAGGAAATTGTGGGGTGTTACAAAGGGAGATGCAAAGACAACATATGTTCAAATGTAGACAGAAACTGATCTAAATTAGAATCAGTTTCTAATTCACAGTAGGTATTCAGTATGTTTGTTAATATTGTACAAAGGGTGAGTCCAGAGCTGTAGTACAGCAGGTGAGGTGTATATCTTGCATACAGTCCACCTGGGTTTGATCCCCTGAGCCCACCAGGAGTGATCCCTGAGTGCAGAGCTAGGGGTAATCCTTGAATGCCATTGGGTGTGGTGTCACCAAAATAAAACAAACAAAAAAATATTTCAGCCCTTTTCACAGGATTATTTCCAAGGTCAGTTCAAATCAAAAATGTAAAGAGTACTTAATTTGGTGTTTTATTGTTTTTTATAGATGCAAGAATGTGCTTTTATCTCAACAAGAATAAGTCTGTCATTTTAGTTACTTTTCAGTTAAGATATCTATTAAAATTCAAGTACTAAAGTGCTAATAGATATGACTAGGGTTTGTTGCTTTACAGAAATAAAAATTATAATCAGTAAACTTATTCATGATTCAAATTTTAAACTAGTTTCAAAGATTTGTTTATTCGCATCTAAAGTGACATTGAGGTAGAATAAATCAGAGTTGCTTATAGTTCATTTCTTAGTTCCTTAATTGGTTATACTTAGTTATAACTAGAAATATAGTTAGTTGGTTAAAGTTCATAATTTTTAAATACTGGTTTATTCTAATGCCTATCTTAACAAGCCAATAATTCTAAAGATATATCCAAGTTCCTTCTAAACTTCATGTCTATAGCTTCCATTATTTTAAAGACATTTCCATAGAAATTATGCTTGTTAGTTTTAGAGCACAGCCTGTCTTGTTCTATTACCATAAATATTAATAATAATAAGTACATAATTTTATAAAAATAAATAAGACCTGCATTTTCATAATCTCTTTAGCACTATCACCAGCAAAAGCATAGACAGAATATTTTTAGAAGCATTTTCAATTGATTTCCCTGAAAATATAAACACTGCATGGACAGTAAAGGTGGTGCTCAGAGCATGGGGGACATGAGAAAGGGGAAGGAGCTTGCAGGTTGACAGAACAAAATGCACAGTGTAAGCTCTCCTTCCAGTCCCTAGATGCAGTTTGGAAAAGCAACCAATGCTTCAAGGTAAGTTATTTGTCACAAATTTTAATCCTTAACTTTCAAATGCAATATACAGAAACTTTTTAAAAACCTTTCCATAATATACTAAATTTTGATTGAATGTCTCTCTGAGAATAAGTTCTGAAGAATTGAAAATCAATTGCCAATGTAGAAAACCATCTACTAGAAAGAAAAACTATAGCTCAAATATTTGCTGACCTACTGTCAGCACAAGAGAGAGTTTAGACCATCTAATTAGAAAGGAAACATTTTTTGCAAACTGGCTCTTCTACTTAAGAGAACTTTCTGTTCATTATTCTTTATTTATATTGCCATAGTAGGCATAATATCTATTACATTCTAGTGTCTGTGATTTTTTTAATTGTTTTATCACAATATATAGAAGTCCTAGAAAAGAATATCCCTCTGTCTTTCAAATACTAAGTAAGTCATGAAAACTGAGTTTTTACCTACCTCACTTTCCTGATTCTTTTTGCTGGTGAAATGATGCCTGCTGCCTCAGATAGTGAGCATTGGAATGACCCAACTGTATTGAAAATGCCATCAGCACAAATTAGCTTGAGTTGAATGGACTGTGTGCTTGAGTACAGAGTTATGTGCATTAATTTCCTTTACTTCCTGCTTAAAAAGGATGCACTTTTATCAAATGGAACTGTCTATCCACAAATTCAGCTCCATATGAAGTGTCTAGCTCAACTTATTTTTTCCTTAAAAATCATTGAAAATATTTTAATTAAATCAAAATTCTACTATAGTTTAATTCTACTACAGTTTTAACTATAGAAATAGCATGCAATTGTTCCAAGAAGCACAGAATAATAGAGGAGACATCCTAAGAAGGAGGAAGTGAAGAAATTTCATAATGGGTTTTTTATTCAGTACACAATTTTTCATGGGGGAAATCAGACTTTGGTATTTGAAGGATCACAATCAATACAACTAGCAATTTTGCAGGCCACATTAGGAGGATAGATGATTAGAAAAAGAGTTTTATTCTAATTTTATAACAAGACTGTTTTTGCTCTATTTTATCACTGGCCACATGACGCACCCTGGATAGCCTTACTGACAAGACTGAGTAGCAGTATTATTGGGGGGTTTTCTTTCACCCTATGAAAGCAAGGACTTCATCACAATTGGATCCCCAATGTTCAGAAGAAAGATACACTGCAAAAATGTTATACATAACTGACAAGTGCATAAATCCTCTCATGGAAGAAATAAAATTTAAAGTATATTTGTTCCTTATAAAACCAAAAACTTTCACAAGTATGTACAATCCTACAAACAAAAATAGGCAAAGCATGTTAAATAGCTCGAAAGACCGGCGTGCATGCCTTGCATATGGGAGACTAAGTTAAGCATTTAGGATTGTACAGCCTCTTGAGCACTGAGACAGGAGTAACCTTCTCAGCCCCTGCCAGGCACCACCCAAAAACATATGAACAAGGGCCCGGAGAGATAGCACAGCGGCGTTTGCCTTGCAAGCAGCTGATCCAGGACCAAAGGTGGTTGGTTTGAATCCCGGTGTCCCATATGGTTCCCCATGCCTGCCAGCTATTTCTGAGCAGACAGCCAGGAGTAACACCTGAGCAATGCCAGGTGTGACCCAAAAACCAAAAAAAAAAACAACCCATGAACAAAAAAATACAAAATATGGCAAAGGCTAATCATAGTAGCAAAGGGCTTAAACCTCTTTCTTTGATGAGAAACTAGGATATAATTTGCTCATATTACATATAAACTTTTTTAATATCCCAAAGGTTACTCTATCAAATAAATGCATTGCCTAGAGATCTATTGAAGATCATTTTAAAAAAGGAAAAAAATGACATACAAAACCAAATTAAAGCATAAGTGGGAGATCTGAAAAAAGAAAAAACAATGATAGTTCAGATTCAGTCATTTGATAAAATGTCAAGTTTCTATAATGATTCTAATATTTACTCACTTTTACATTTTCTTGTTTTCTAACATATAAACAAGATTTCAATTAGTGATAAAAATAAGCAAATTATTAAATCCATTCAGGCAACTGGTAGAAAGTAAAAAAAAAAATAAACAGATGATATATATGTAACATGCACAATATTTTTCATCTATTGTTTCTGGTTCCCAACTCAGTGCATAGAGTTCACACTTCTCTCATTTTGTTGGTGAAGTAAGAAAGCAGAGGTGTCATGCAACTACTTAAATAGAAAGTTAGAATTTGATAAAGTGAGAGGTATCCAAGGGGGAAAAAGAAGCCAAATGAACATAAAGAGCTGCTCTCTTGAAAGGTACTGCACAAATAATTTCACATAAAACAGATTCCAGACAGGACAAATACAACATATTTAAATTGGGTAATCTTAGGAGCTCACTTTTTATTGAGGTGCTGGGGTTTACCATGCTATTAATAATGATTTTTCATGATCATTCCATCACCAGTGTAGCCCTTCCCTCAGAGGAGTTTAATGAAAAGGCTTAGAGTGTGTGGGCAGATGTTAGGGAAATCCTCATAGTACTTAATTTAAGACTGTGTAGACTTAGGTCTAAAAGAACAACGACAAAGAAGTTGCCAGAAGTTAAACAGGCTACCTGAAAAAGCTTCTGACCTTCAGTAGAGGGTGACAGCTAACTTTCAAGGAAAGACCAAGGGGAACTGGTACCAGGCTCTCTTTCTCTATGGCAGGTGGCACCTAACCCAAAGCCTGGGAACAAAGATACCCTTTGATACACACAGTCCATCAATGCCTACCAAATATGTCACCCCTTGGTAGGAGAGAGTGTAAAGTTGAAGAGAGATTTGTCTTAGTCATGATTAACTTCTTCAGAAATCACTTACAAAAACATATATGCTGAGAAAATAAGAAGTATATTTTCTATGAGTCATGGCTGCATCATCATTTCTCACCCTTCTGAGCTTATTTTTCCCTTCTTTAAGCTGTATGTCAGGAAAGACACCCACACTCGATTCCAGGCAATCCGTTACCTTTTTAAAAAGAGCCTTTGGTTGAGATTTCTTCATCTGCCTTTTAAGTTTGTGTTTCTAGTCGAGAGCAATTCTGGGGACTGGAGTGATAATACAGTGGAGAGGGCACTTGCTTTGCACATACCCCGCACGGGTCCTATCCCCAGCACCACCTGGGGTCCTTCAAAGGTCCCCAGAGTGGTCCTTGAGCACAGAGCCAGGAATAAGCCTTGACTACTGAGCACCGTTATTCTAGCTCCCTCCCCAACACACACACACACACACACACACACACAACAACAACAACAACAACAACAACAACAACTCTGATTTTGAGAATGAGAAAGAGAACGAATATAAAAATTCTCAGAATTGTTAAAAGTGTGCGTGCCATAAAGGCTGAATCTACTAACCATAAAAACGTAAAACCAGTCCGTAATGTGCTCACAGTCATCACCGCAGGGCTAGACCCAAATCCCAGAGTGAGATTTAGTCACCAGAGCTTGGTATAGTGAGTGAGAAGTTTGGACAGGGTGATGCACAGTTTGATTCAATAGGAATTGTAAAATCGTACAACACCTTTCTTTTCCCCATGGGCTTTGGATGCTGCTATCAGACCTCATGTCCATCGTAAGTAACTTGAATTTATTCATTTATCAGTTCAGGCATTCACAATCCATAGCACTGGATCTCACACATTGGAGATGCCGCATAAAATGCCTTTAATTATGGTAGGAAGAGAAGCACAAAGAGTAAAACACAATATTATCAAAGTGTGAGGGAAGTTGCAGTGAATTAACAATGGTTCTTAATTTGGTCTGTGGGATGGAGAAGGTCTTCTGAAGAGATGCCCTTTGTTCTAAGAATGCGAAGTTAGCAGAGGTGAGAAAAGAGGAGACAGTCGCACTGTGTAAGTTCTTTTACATCCCCTCAGTTTAACAAAAGGTGAAGTTGTTATATTCAAACTGGATTATTGGGGCCGGAGAGATGGCATGGAGGTAAGGTGTTTGCTTTGCATGCAGAAGGATGGTGGTTGGAATCCCGGCATCCCATATGGCCTCCTGAGCTTGCCAGGAGCAATTTCTGAGCATAGAGCCAGGAGTAACCCCTGAGCGCTGCCAGGTGTGACCCAAAAACCAAAAACAAACAAACAAAAAAACGGGGTTCCATTGTGGTTCTTAGTTTAGCACTTAAAACATAAAGATAATAATTTAGGCAACTCCCTCAGGAATAAGAATTCCACTTTAGGAGATATAAGTTACAGAAGTTGAGGTTTAAGTATAGTATTTGGCTCTTAACTATTTGTAGTTACATGGCTTCGTGGTAGAGCACATGCTTTATAGAAAGAATACCTGGATTCAATCCCCACCATCATAACAAAAGATCTGGGCAGGGAACATTGAAATTAAGGGAGAATCGAGTGCTGCTGAGCTGGATTGGAGGTCTACTGAGGAACTATCTGGAATAGCAGGAAGAACATAGCTTTGAAGAAAAAAATAAGCATTCTTAAAAATCCTGATTCTTCTTACTAACTGTGTTGTCTCTCTGAGCCATGAATGTCTTACACAAATCATTTCTTTGCAGGATAAATATGGATTTGGTGATTAGTAAAATTTAAGTTTAAATTGTTTAATGTCTCATATGTACGAACTTCAAACACTTCATCATAAGCATTCGACATTTTACAATTTGAAAATGTGTAATAAACTAATGTACAATCTAAATAAACATAACTTCTTTGTGCCCAATGCCATCTCTTTTTTTTTTTTCCTTGTTTTGGTTTTTCAGCCATACCTGTTAGATGCTCAAGGGTTACTCCTGGCTAAGCGCTCAGAAATTGTGCCTGGCTTGGGGGGACCATATGGGACGCCGGGGGATAGAACCGCGGTCCTTGGCTAGTGCTTTCAAGGCAGACACCTTACCTCTAGCGCCACCTCGCCGGCCCCTCAATGCCAACTCTTAAACACGAATTATTTGCCCCTGATAACATGTTGTCCTTTCCTTGTTTTCTAATCTTGCCCTACACGTCAACATGGCTTAAAATATATGTTAGTATCCTGGTCATTTTTTTAAAGCCTTCGACATCTTCCATGCTTCAGGCTGACTAGTACTGTCCTTAAACCACATTCTATTTTGTTTTCCTCCTCTGATTGTGGGTTACCCTTACCAGTCTTGTAAACACTAATATTAAAACTTAAACTCACTCATATTCCAGAGTCAGGCACAAAGTTAGGCACAAAAAAGCTTTGTCACATTTTTTAGGAGTTTCTCAATATTATTCAGTCCCATTTATTTAAGTTACTGCACACTTAGAATGCCACTTTTCATCAATAAGCAAATGTGTCACAGACTTCCTACACAAACTTCCTCTGCCAACAGAATGTTATATTTTAAAGAAAACTATTTTCTGTGTTTGTTAAGTAAGCATGACTCAGATAGTTGAAGGGAAGGGAGTCCACTCAGCCGATAAAAACAGCTTTATTTGCTTCACTTCCTAAAATATGTCTATTAATTTAGGGTTTCTCTTGCCAGAAGAATGTAATCTAATTTATAACACACTCGTTTTTGGATCATGGAATTGTAGGAATGAAATCAATTTCTATCTGAATAGAAAAATAGGAATGAGAACAAGTCAACCAGTTTTTACAGACTAATTTGGCATACTTAAGATCTTGCAACAGTACAAAATACCCTCTTTTCATTGGAGTGATGCCTTTAAAACATTGGGCATGGGCTAGAGTCTGGCTCAGTGCCTGGCTGCCATCCCCAATATTGCAGAAAAAAATAAAAATAAGTGGAGCATTGTTAGAAAGCATGATAAGCATATGTTACCCAATGATTTTGAAAACAAATATATATTTTATAACTTTGTTGTTTTTGTTTGTTTTAGGTTTAGGACCACACTCTGGCAGCACTCAGGAGTTACTCCTGAATATGTATTTAAGAATTACTCCTGGCAGACTCGAGAGACCATGAGGAATGCTGGGAATTGAATCTGATTTGGCCACAAACAAGGCAAACAACACTGTGCTATCTATCGCTCCAGTCCCAATATAGCTTTGTTCTTTATATCATTCTTAGTATCATCAAACCAGGTATTTTTAATTGACACAGATTTTTTTTTCCTTATCCTGTGACCAAATTCATAATTTGTTGTGAAATAGCGCTTTAGAGGTATCTCAAGTACTGTAGTAGAACCTGAGTTTGACGCCTGGCACAGTTCACGTCCCCTTTGTTCCCACACTATTCCAGGATGTCCCTAATGAAAAATGAAAAAAAAATGTAAAAAAAAAAAATCACAGATGCTAGAGATTCAAGATATGGTCTCAATTCTGATTTAGCCATATCTTTTTTGTTTGTTTTGGGGCCACACCCGGTGATGTTCAGGGGTTACTCCTGGCCCTGCACTCAGAAATTACTCCTGGCTTGGGGGACCATATAGGATGCCGGGGGGATCAAACCATGGTCTGTCCTGGGTCAGCCACGTGCAAGGCAAATGCCCAACCACTGCACCATTGCTCCAACCCCTAAGTTAGCTATATCTTTTTATTCTGGCTTCTTCCAATATTAGAGTTCTGGTTTCAAAGAATTTTGGGGTGGTCATAACATTGATTGTATCCCAATTAGTAAACATTATAGACCTAAAGGCTAAGAACTCTATTAGTATTAAGTAAATTTTTAAGCAACCAACTGCAATAGTACTCTTTATTATTTTCATTGAGGTAGCATAAAGTTTTGAGGGCTGGTTTGATAGCAGTCATCACATGGCCCTCTCAACATCACAAGGAGGGTCTCCCAAGCACTGAGCTATAAGGAGTAACCCCCAAGTGCAAGTAGGTATTCCTCCATGCCAGAAAGAAAGAAGTCACTTATAGTAGTAAATACTATAAATTAGCCTCAATGACAATTATTCTACAGTATTCTAAAGTAATTTTGACTTGCTGTAAGCCCATCTGTTTGCTGTAAACTTATGTACACCTTTAGTAAAAAGTGAAATATAGCAAATTAATAGTCTTATTTTGAGCATACTAATTGAATCAATAAATTATAAGTTCATTAAATATTCCTATTTTTCTAGTTTTACAGATAAAACTTAGAAAATATAATAAATTAATATGACTAGAACTGGAGGATAAGGAATGACATTTACTCAAGGTTTACAATGTACCACCTCTTTATAATTAGTACTGAATTTTCACTGTGTTTAGTGATATGGACTTTGTTATTTCCACTTTACCCATGAAAAAATGTTGGGGAGTTGATCTTAAGCAGGGAAATTATACATAGAGGAAATAGTTGATAATTTTTTCAATGAAACTAAAAATTGGTGCTAAAAAAAGACAATATGATATGCATGATACTTTCAGTATCAGTAATGTGAACCATGGAGCCAAAAAAAATAAATAAATAAAGGGACATGGGCGGTGGGGGAAAAGAGAAAAAGAGAGGTAAAATAGATGAGTGGGGGCCGGAGAGATAGCATGAAGGTAAGGTGTTTGCCTTGCATGCAGAAGGACGATGGTTCAAATCCCAGCACCCCATATGGTCCCCCGAGCCTCCCAGGAGCAATTTCTGAGCGTAGAACCAGGAGTAACCCCTGAGCACTTTCAGGTGTGACCCAAAAACAAAACAAAACAAAAAAAATAGATAAGTGATAGAGAGGGAGAGAAGTCTGCCAGAGAGGCAGGCGAGGGGGTGAAGGGGATATGGAATAAGGGAAGGAAATTGGTGGAAGAAAGGAATGAGCATTGGAACGTTGTGTGACTAAAACTCAACCATCAACAATTTTTAAAATCTGTAACTCATGGTTATTTAATTAAAAAATTTTAAACTATAAAATCTAGGACAATATCCTATAAACAACTCAACTCTCTACAATGCCTAGGATAAATTACAAAATATAAGAAAGTCTACCTTTATATTAACAATCACTTATTAAAGCAAGATAGCAAACTTGGGTTTAGATAAGTTATATTTCATATTTTATATATCATTTTTATGATTGTGTAGGATGCATGCTGAAGTCAGCTCCACTTTTAGGTTTAATCATAAAATTTGCAGCATGTGCCTTCCCCTCTCCATCTGACAGTTAGAAACTTAGCTGTGAGTGAAAACTTGGAACCTTTCTATAATGTTCTCTCTAAAAGCATCATCTCAAATCCCCTCGTTCAGTTAATATCATTCCAGTTTTCTAGATGTGTAGGATAAATCCTTGATTAGTTTCTTTCTTTGATGCACCAGAACAGTTAGGAAATCTGTTCTCAATTGCACCTGAACACGAACCCAAGATCTGAGCCCCTTTTGCTCTAGAATCTGGTTACAACTCTTCTTCCTTTCGTGTCCAGTCTGCTTTCATTGCTTCCACCACACCAGTCTGAGCTCATCATAGCGGTTAAAGGAACATTTGCATATATTAGTCAGGTTCAGTTACTTCCCATCTCAAAACCAACCTTCAAGGCTCAGAGCAGTTTGAGCTTAAACTGACTGTTTCTCCTTATATTGGACACCTTCTCCCATCCAGTCCTTTTGCTCCACTCACTCTCATCTCTCCAATCTTCATACACCAAACTTGCATGTTATCTGTTGTGACAGCCTTCCTCTGCTTTTCTTTCGCCTGGAATGCCTGCCCATGATGACAGAACTGAAAATCCACTTCCTTCAAAATGCTGCTCTTTATCAGTGCCTTCCCTGCATATTATTTAAAAGTCAAATACCAGTGTCACACATTTCAAGTCTCTGTGCCTGCTTTTTCACCCACCTTCTTACATATCACTAACATTTATATTTCTGCATACTTATTTTGTTTGTTGTCTGTCTCTAACAAGAATGTGGATTTTATAAAGCCAGGTTTATTTAGCAAATGCCTAGTGTCAGCATCTAGTGAGTTCTTAATAAATATCTCTTGAATAGATGAAAGCATGCATAGATAGAACCAAGGTTTACTAGGTACTTCTAGGAATTTACTTGCTATAATTTCAGGACCTGTATTATGTATATAGTTTGAGGGTGTCAATAAAATCTATAAGCCCCTTCAGACTTAACAAGAAAGATAGAAAATGCAAATAACAATTCAAAGAATGAGAGAGGTGATAGCAGTGCAGATTCTATAGATGTTGAAAAACTAACAGAATCCCTTATACATACATGTTTTATAGCTTGGATTAGCAAGAGTAATATTTTTAGATGTAACTCCTAAATCAATTAATATTTTTAAATGTATTTTAAAATTTTAAGTATTTTTAAATTTTTAGATGTAACTCCTAAAACATGATCAATTAAAATTTTTTTATTTAGTCGGTGGTTCAAATCCCGGCATCCCATATGATCCCTGAGCCTGCCAGGAGCGATTTCTGAATATAAAGTCAGGAATAACCCCTGAGCACTGCTGGGTGTGACCCAAAAAAATTATTTTATTTAAATACTTTTAAATTAAAATATTTTACATTTTAAAATTTTAAATTAATAAATTTTAGATTTAAATTAAATATTTTAAATTTAAATATTTTAATATCTTTAAATTAATATTTTTAAATGTTTAAATTAATATTTTTAAATTGGTAAATTTGACTTTAAATGTTAAAAACAATTTTCAACATGTTATTAAAGCATGTTTATTTTAAAGACGTTTAAAAAATTAAGGATAGACAGTAGACTAGGAGAAAATGTTTTCAAATTAACTATAGGACAAAGAATTTGTTTCTAGAATGAGAATACAATAAAAAGAACAAAAAATGAAACAAATATTGCAAGTAAAAAATTGCAGAGTGATAGATGCATTATCAAAAAATAAATATATACTGCAAGTAAGCATAAGAAAAGATGCTTCATGGGGCCAGGAAGGTGGCGCTAGAGTTAAGGTGTCTGCCTTGCAAGCGCTAGCGTAGGACGGACCGCGGTTCAATCCCCCGGTGTCCCATATGGTCCCCCCAAGCCAGGAGCGATTTCTGAGCGCATAGCCAGGAGTAACCCCTGAGCGTCAAACGGGTGTGGCCCAAAAATCAAAAAAAAAAAAAAAAAAAAAAAAAAAGAAAAGATGCTTCATATTATTAACCATGAAAGAAAAGTTGTGGGTGCTGCAGAGGGAGCTCAGTGTACTAGAGGCATGCTTTGTATGTAGGAGGTCTAGATTCAAGCCTTTAAATTATGTGGCCTTCCAGGGAATGACCAGGAGTGACCTCTGAGCACTGAGCCAAAGTCACTCTTGAGCACTGCTTACTATGGCCCCTGACCCCCAGAAATAATAATTATCATAATTACACTTATAATTATAGTCACTATAAGATGCCACTCAATGGGCTGGAGAGAGGCTCAACAGATTGAAATGATGCTTTGCATGCAGGAAACCCAGGTTTGATGCCTGGCAACATATGATCCCCCAAGCACTAACAGAATCAATTTCTGTGCACAAACTGAGAGTAACTCTGATCAGGACTTGGGTGTTGTCCCCAAGCCAAAAACTATATATATACTTTTGCAAAAATACTTTTAAAATGATATTACAACATACCTATTAGGAGTTTTTAAAATTAAGCATGATTAGATTATGTTTTGCTGAGGATGCAGAAGGGTGGGAATATTTTTTCTGTTTTATTATGTTTTACTAAGTCCTAATTTAGTGGTACCCTATTCTGTGTGTATTACAAAGTTCAAATATTGTGTAGGTTTGTGGGCTGTCCGTGTTGTTCGGGAGATGGGGTTGTGTTCCACTTTTTAGGTGTTATCTAATGTCAACAGAGACTTTCTCTCTTTTGCTTCCTTTCTTTTATTTCCAAATTTCTAAATGGTTTTTCATTTTACTTTTGCCTCCCTGAACCCTTTTCAATATACATATTTTGAAGTATTCTTTTTAAATCAGACCCATTTTTACCATAAGTGTAGGATTTATTATTGTTGGACCAGTCCTAATTCATACTTTAAAGTACTAAGTAATAATTTAAGCCTATTTCATACATCTCTGTTTCAATTCACTATTCCAATTAAGCTATTAATTACAGAACTTTATAGGTCTGTGTATTTGATAAGAGGTACAGTCTATTAATTTCCCACTGTGCTCAGCATCCCAAGATCTATCAAGAATAAAATCAAATAGGGCAGCAAGCAGTCTGCTCATACACGACTTGCCATCTTTCTATATTTTACTCTGTTCCCAAGACACTGGCCCTGCCATTGTTACTGTTTTTGGAATCATCAGGCCTTTCTGTTTCCAGATTTCTCCTTGTACCTGGAATAATCTTCCCTCCTGACCTCATATTGTTGCCTCAATCCTCTCTTTAACCCTCCATTCCTTGAACATTATTTCCATGTTTAGTCCAGTTAAAGTAGCTCTCAATCCTATCATATTTTGTCCCATTCTTCAATGTTATTTCTCTAAATTAATATGTAATTTCAGTAAACTAAAACTGACTTTGCTTATTATTTTTGTTGGATTCCCCAATCTCCTTCCCATTTAAAAAAAAAAAAACAGCCTCCAGGAGAAGGAACTTGACTCTAAACCCTGGTAAACAATCATGAGCATGGAAGTGTTAATAGGTAAGTAAGTGAATGAATAAATGAAGAGACATAAAAGAGGCTCCAACTATGGGCCCAGATGGAGAAGGGTGGGGGGAATATCAGTGAAATACATAAATATCTTTTATGTGCACTGTCTTCAATATCTCTGAAGGACCTTGGTATACAGTTGCTAAAAAGGGCCTGATATTTCCAGGTGAACGTAAACATGGTACAAGTTTTTTCTCTAATGTAAGAAATAACACAGCAGCTCAAGTTCTCCAAAGGTATGTAGTGTAGATGACACAAAAAAAGCTCCACTGCAAAAAAATATAGTACCTGACTTAGAAATTCCAAAAATCTCATTGTTTCAAATGAATGAGAACTATTTTCACTGCTAGGGTTGCTGGTGGCCTTTCAGTTGGGCCTATCCACAGGCCCATCCACTCCTGCCATCATCTTATGATAGTCTCTTCCTGTGTGTAATTTCCAGTGAACTATTGGAAACAATATAAAAGACAGAGGGTTTTCACAGAAATCCAGTGGTAGCTTTCTGTGTTTGTGACATATTCTGAAAGACTGCCCAAACATTGGTCTGACCTGCACAAACTGAGGGATGTGGAGAATAAACTAATATATAAGTGGCAGTTTATAGAATCATCTCATTGAGGAAAACAATCTATTCCCAGCTGTGGCATCTATATCTTCTCCCATGCCTTCATATGTTTTCTCTGAGAATTTGAGTTTCTTCCCATATCCCATAGATATTCATCTGAGATCTGTTGGCAAGCTGTCATGGGTGGGGTGTGTGTTGATAGCCACCTATCTGGCGGTCCAGGAGGGAGAGAGAAAAGAGATATAGAAGCCAAGAATCTTTTTTAATGCCTGCATTTGAGTCTGAAGCCAGCTGCTTCCTTGGGGGTTTGAGAGGGAGAAGGGAGGGAGAGGGAGAGGGAGAGAGAGAGAGAGAGAGAGAGAGAGAGAGAGAGAGAGAGAGAGAGAGAGAGAGAGAGAGAGAGAGAGAGAGAGAGAGAGAGAGAGCGAGAGAGAGAGCACTCACAGGCCAGAGGTGCTAGGGGGAGGCCTGTAATCCCGGGTTTGAGAGATAGAGAAAAAGATATAAAGCAGGCAGCATTTTACCGATGCTTTATCTCCTGTCCCCCATGGACCAGCCGGCACTGCTCTGGCCAGTGAATCTATTTAATATATCTCTCTTTCTCTCACATGCACTCTCTCTCAAAGAGCCAAGTATCCTGCTTAGAAATCCCCCGAGAAACTGCATGTTGGTCTCACTTCCAAGCTGGCCTGGTGTGGAAGAAAGCTTCACTGGTCTTGTCAGTCAGGAGAACTTGGTTTGAGGGCCCTGCTGGAAGTACAGTTTTGTCCAGAGTCAAGAGGACTTGATGAATATTAATTCATCAGGTGCAGATCATCTTTCTGAAGACAGAAAGAGGAACACAAACAGGACCTGTTGTGTGGGCATGAGGTTTATACGGCAGACAGAAGCTACTTCCTCATGCTTATCTTTGTTGTGATAGCTTTGGGAAGATTTCTGAGGGTGTACTTGAAAAACTCCAAGGCCATGGAGTTGATACTGCTCTCTCTGGTGGGACGAGCTTTAGGGCAGCTGTCCTACAACCTGGTCGAGGTGCATTAGATTGTCTACTCTCTTCATAAGTCACCCAGCTTCTCACTCTTCTGTTACTGTGCATCTCACATCATATTCAATATGGCTGCCCTATATGTGGACTTTTACCACCTCAAGAACATGCTGTGGCAGGTCATGTTGGTTGGATTAATAGGCTTCCTCACAGCATCTTCTGTCATTGCCTATGTGATTCTAAAATACAATATAGAATTATGAAATTTGTAGTCCTCTTTACTCGTCAGTATGGTGCTAATCATTATAGACCCTGAACTTCCTGTGAAGTCGCTGGAAATATTAGAATTTACAAGATGCACATTAAAGAAAAATTTCTGGTCATGTGTGGCCTCATCACTTTATTTGGGAATTTCCTGAGCAATATCCCTAACTTCAATGAGTTCAGAGAGTTACACAAAATCATTATTATCAGTCTGAGCATTGAAGGAAGCATACTGTGTGGAGCTGGGGCCCTGAAAATCATTGAGTTCATCCTCATGTGTAACTTTAGCACCAATGTCATTCTGTTTCTCCTTGATATATATGACCTTCTATATAGTTGAATTTTTGGTAATGTCAGGCTTAGTGGCTGTAATGACCATTGAACTGAAACTGGATTCTGTAAGCTTTATACCAAAGATGAAGTTAATAATTACTAAGATCCTGATGATAATAAGATCCTAATAATTACTAAGATTCTGCTGCATATACCAACATGTCATCTTCTCCTTCTTTGGCATCATCATCAGATGCATAGAAATCATATACTCAGATGTATGTGTGCTGTCTTTCATCTTCATCTTATTTACAACAGTCAGTTTTGCAAGGTTGTTTCACAGTCATGCTGGTGAGCCCTAGCCTGAGCCACCTGAGTTATGAATGTAAGTGGAGATCATCATCACCTGGTCTAGGCTAAAGGGGACTATAGGTTTGCTCTTGGATCCTGACATTTATAACCAGAGCCAGGAGAAAGTGTAAGAGCCACAGAAGTTTTCTTCTATATATAAGGCACGATGTTACTGACTATGGACATCAACACCTACTTAGTCATGTCCTTAAGCCTGTGCACCATCTTTCTCCCATAGCAGATGTCCATGCAGAATGTGGTCATAAACATCCAGGATCATCAAGAACTCCATTACTTTAAATAAGACCAAGAGTCTCCTGATCAACATGAACTGGGCACTGGTGAAAGAGAAGATGAAGATCAAGTACAACATTACTACTGGTGATTCTGCGATGCCTCTGTGACCGAGCAGACAGGACCCATAGAAGACATCCTAATAGAAGAGGCCAGGTTGCATATAGCTGCCACACAAATGAGCAGCTTCAAGAAGCAGTGCCACAACAGGATCCTGTGTACCAACACAGGTGGGATACTAATCAGAGTCATCAAGTCTTACTGCACCATCAAGGGAAAATTCATGAGCATCAACAATGTTTCGACATACATGAGAAGTCAAAGCTGGCCAATGACATTTAAGAAGGTCCTGACTTGTTTGAGTATCAGAAGGAAAAGCCACCTTCTCCTCTCAGAAAAAGAAATTTATGATTTTTATCTATCACATCATATTTTCTGAAGACTTTTAAAATGCAGAACATGCTATCCAGTTGATATACATGTACCCCTTGGCAGTCTGTGACCAAAGACAAGAGAGCTAAGTGTCAGTAGCAGAGCACTGATAAAAGTCAACTACTATTTTATGACTTTCCTTTTATTAGAATCAGTCTTAAAGGTCATCATTTTTCAGAAGTAATATTTTCAGAATTACTGGTAAATATTGGAGTTTACCAGCATGCTTCTTGGAGTGGTTGATATGTTATAGATATGTTATATATATAACCAGACAACAGGCTCTTTGTCCAGACTGCAGATCATATTAGAGTATAAGTGCCTTCTTAGGCTTTATTCCTTTTATCAAGATCCTGATCACAATGCTCATCAATATGATGGACAAGCTGATCAGTAGACTCCTAAGCCTGATGTTTAGCATGACCAAGGTTCTATATCAAGACACACTAGGACACCAAGCACCTCATCAAACACATTTTCAGCCAAGAATCGGTCAATCTGAAATTATAGATGTAGCATATGAAAAAGTTTCCATAAGATGATTCTTGGAATTGTATATAAAAGTGTTTCCTTAGGATTGTTCTGTGACTTTTGCCCCACCTAACCCTTCCAGGTGGGGCGCTGTGGAGTTGGCAATAAATAGCTTGAGGGAGAGGAGTGAGGGGTCCTTCTGTGAAAAAGCTGCTGGCTGCAGGAGGATTCTCTGGCTCTCCTTGCCCGATCTTTTAAACCCTATCGTTCTTGTCTGTGTGGATTATTATTTGCTGCGGATAAATATTACCAAGGTCTTCCCCCGAAAGGGGACAAGGGGATGGGAAGTAATTTCTCATTCTGGGGACTGTTCTTGGATTCACAAATACCCAGCAAGGTTAACAGCGAAGAAACCTTGCAATAGAGATTGTGGAAATCAACCAACTGGTCGAGGTTCAGTAAGTCAAAATCATCGAGCACAAGTGTTGGGACATTGTTATGGCTCTGAAGACACATCATGCCATCCTCACTGTGCTCGCCGAAGCCCTTAAGAACCTCACTTTCCTCTGGTCCGGGGGCATCGTCAGCAAACGTGAGGGTGTGGAGATGAATAAGGTTCTTTTGTAAATGAAAAACCTGAACAACTTTCTCAGGGTGATCCTGCCCTCCACTCAGAACAAGCACCAACAGAACATCAAGTGGCTGGAAAACAAGGAACCCCTCGTTGATTTCTTCAATCGAAGAGCCAGGATTATTTACTTGGAACATGGTACCATCATTTGCAGAGAAGGGGAAATGCCTCAAGGAATCTATTTGATTATTTCCGGGCTAGAGATTCTCTACCCCTCCAGTCCCAGCTTGGGTGTGAACTGCAAACTCAGGCCCAGCAGAGTCCAAGACCATGTTCATGGAGTATAAGCACCAGCAGGGACATCATGGGGAGCTGAGCTGCCTGGTCAAGTGGGAGTTTGAGTACACAGCCATTGTGAAACTGCCCTGGAAGTCAGCTTCATCTCCTTGGAGGAGCTCTTCCAAGGCTTCGATTTCTTCTGGCCCTCCTTGGAACATAAACTCTGGCTCAAGCTGTCTCTCTCCATGGCCCTTCAGTATTTTGAATCAAGCCTACATTAAATATTACCCCAACAGCAGTCCAGCACCAGCTTAAAGGGATCCTCCCCTTTAAGAAAGATCTTAATAATGATAGGTTGCCTGGGCCTATAGCCCACTCACCCCTGCCCCTGGAGTGGGGAAAGTCGGAATGGAGAAGAGTTGGCACTTGGAAGAGGCAGCTGAAGCTGCAAATTGAGCAAACTGTTACTACTTCCTACTATGGCTTTTCTCCCTGATTTTGACAGACCTTTAGCACTATCCTTTTGGAATATTTATCCCCTTTACATTGTAAACCTGTTCCTTTTACCTGGCCCTCAATCTGACCCTACCCGGTCCCAAACCCAGCGCTCTCTCGTGCTCTCTCTCGCACTCTCTCTCTTTCTCTCTCTCTTTCTCCTCTCTCCTCTCTCCTCTCTCTCTCACTGGCCCTCAATCTGACCTTACCCTGGTCCCAAATCCAGCTAGCGCTCTCTCTCTCTCTCTCTCTCTCTCTCTCTCTCTCTCTCTCTCTCTCTCTCTCTCTCTCTCTCTCTCTCTCTCTCTCTCTCAAATATTTTGTCAGTCTTGCCTGCAAGACCCCACAGACCCAGACCCTGGCAGCATGGGCCCATCTCTAGCAACTCAGCTCTGACTGTATTGTATGTATGTATGTATGTACGTATGTATGTATGTGTATATATATATATATATATATATGTGCTACATCCTGTAACAGAAGTGTGTCCTGGACATGGTGGGGCCTCATCTCACTCCTGAGTTTCCAATATAGGCTCAGGCTATCTGTAAACCTAAACTGACATAAACTGGTTGGAAAACCAGTGAGTGAATGAATGCAAACTATTGTTTAATACTAAAAGAGTTTGGGGTGTTTATTTAGAAGCTAAATATTTTTGTAATCAGAAATGTGTCATAGGTGCTTAAAACTCTTCTTTATATAAATGGTCATATTGGTTTCCTTCTTGAATGTTTTACATAAAGTTGTTGTTTCCAAGAATCTATTGATGATATTAAGTGAGGAACTAATGTAACGCATTCTTTTCTTTGGTCTCAGACCTGTGCACTCTTATCCTATTGTCTTCTCTGCTACATGTAAATTACTGATACTCAGGATTACACAGCAGACTAAATAATATTAAATGTGGGCCAGAGCGATAGTACAGCAGGTAGGGTGTTTTCCTTGCACGTGGCTGATCTGAGTTCAATCCCCAGCATCCCATATGGTCTCCCAAGCCTGCCAGGAGTAATTACTCCCAAGCTCAAAGCCAGGAGTAAACCCTGAGCACCACCAGGTGTGGCCCAAAAATTTTTAAAAATGCTAAAATGCAATTATTAGCCAATTCTGGTACCAATACATAACGGCTGTGTTCACATCTATTCACACATACTTCTCACACATAAACTGTTTCTAGGAGATGACAATTATGACTTTCATATTCCTGAAGGTAATTCAGAACTTATAAAAAAATTTTCTGTACACTGGTTATTATTTCAGTGATGGGCTAAAATGAGATTTCTATGAAGGTAATCCTAATCCTATGAATTTTCTCAAAGCAGATCTTCCCAAATATAGTTTTCTGGGGCTGGGAAGATAGTATAGGAATAAGTCACTTATGTTGCCTGTAGCTGACCCAAGTTCAATCCACAGAATTACATATGGTCCCTGATATATTTAAATAAAATGCAAAAGCAACCATATGCAGCAGAATTTCCTAATAATCCCATTACTTGGATCTCTCTATATTTTTTATCACCTTCTGTCTCAGTAGTTTCCATCTCGGAAATAAAAAAGGCCCAGAAAGCATTTGGTCCAAATAATAAAACTTTAATCAGTCCATCCTGGCACAAAATAGAAATGAACAGGTGAATCAGAAATGCCATTTTAATTCTCAGACATAATTCTCTATATTATGTTTGTTTACTTGTTGCCACAAGCAAAATAATTAGTGGGGTGATCTTCCAGCAACAAATCCCAAAATAGATTTGATCTTAGCTATCAGATTACTTCTTTCTTTCAAAACCACATCTAATTGAATTGTGTCTCTCATATTGTTCATATTTTCTCTGAAATCCTACATTATAATTTTTCGATTAATATTGCATCTCTTGATCCAGTGAATATCAGTCTCATTCTAGATTCTGGGTTGTGCCCACACAAAAATGTGAAGACATAAACTGGCTGGGTAGTTGGAAATACTCTGAGTGTAGTTTTTATGTTTCGAGTGGCAGAAATAAAATGAAAACCATTCTTTTCTCCAAATATGGGGAGGAAAACCAAATTACATCAGTTGCTGTGAGAAGAGAAGCTGGGTTTTACAGAAATTCAGGAAGTTGGGTACAAAGGGGAAGTAAGATAGGGGATATGGGGTGAAGCCTAATCAAAATGGCTGCCCATCCTTTTCTTTATACCTGACTCAGCAGTTGGTGTCCAAGACCACAGACTTCTCTGAGAAGACCTGTCCATTTAGGAACTGTAGCCTGTGCATTCTTGGACTGAAAAGACCTGGTTAGAATTCAAATCTCCAAGCTGGACTCTTCCTTAAAATCTACCCACCTGCCCCAGCCACATGCTGTTTTGTTTTGTTTTCATTTATTCATTTTAGGGGGCCATTCCTGACACTGTTTGGGACTTACTCCTGGCTCTGTGTTCAATGATAACTCCTGGCAGGCTCAAAAAGCCATGTGGTGTGTGGAGGATTGAGCCCTAGTCAGTCACATGCAAGGAAGTACCCTACCCACTGTATTTTAGCTCTGGCCCCCCACACTGTTTTTTTTTCTCTCCCTGCTTAGACTTTGTAATGTTCACATTAAATCTTTATTATGACTTGTATCCTATATCAAACTCAATTTAATTAAAAATTAAAAAGATAAAAATATTAAAAAGATAACATAGAGCAAATCCAACTATCTCACTGGCACTTAATTTCTATTAACTTGCCAAGCCAACAGATCAGTTCCTTAGGAGGGGAAGGTGGGTACAATAGTGATGGGTGTGGTATTAGAATTATATGCATGAGAAACAACTACTATTAACAGTATGTAAGCCACCGCATCCAACCAGTAATGAATTTTTAAAAATGAAAAATGGTGAAGAAATTAAAATAAAATTGGGCCACTTCACATAGAAATCTTACATGGGGTGTCATGTGTCTTTAGTGCCTTCTGGAAACAGTGGTCAGGTTCCCCGGAGTCTGCCTTTTCCACAGGGTGCACCTTCTCAAGGTCATTGTCTTCCCAATATTTCCTGCTTAACATCAGATATGCCTCACTTGTCTTCATTACTTACTAAGACTATGAGTTAGTAAGATTGATTCCATTTTGCATCGTTCAGACTTTTTTAGACATTGTATATGACATAACTCTATTCTGCAGAGAACAGATATATTACTGAATTCTAGCCCCTTGCCCTTTTTTTATACTTGACAGTTCCATTCAGGAGACATATCGATAATCATAGAACAATATTGTGAGAGCTCTGAGATGGAATGCTAGCCAGACACCAAGAAAAGGTTCAGGAAGGATTCTGTAAAGGCCATGTCTGATAAGAAGGAGGCATAGATTATCTAGGCCAGGATTCTCCAACCTCTTTCCACCTGTAAATCAGCCTCTTCCCTGCAAAGTGGCCTCCATTCCAGCAGTTATAACCATGGCTGTAGCTCAGTGGTTTCAACTTTTATACACCTGTAGACAGGGACCAGTCTGTTGACTGGTGGTTGAAGGAATAGTTTAAAAAAAAAAGTTTCTTTGGTATCATAATAGTTGCTAAAGCAGGAAGGTCAGGAGGAAGGTGAGAAGAGTTCAATATAGATAATAAAGGAGAGAGACTATAGGCCCACAGTTGTTTCATAGTGAGGTCTAAGATTATATCTGAATGTTGCTAAGGAGCTCATTAACATAACAGAGCATTCTAGTATACTATCAAGTTTGTATCTTGGATATTTTTGTTTGCTTTTATTTTCCCAATTCTAAGAGTGCCTGGTAAATTTTAGTGTTTAAAAATAATGTTAAGGGTCTGGAGCTATAGCACAGTGGTAGGGTATTTGCTTTGCATGTGGCTGACCCGGGATGGACCCGGGTTCAATTCTCAGCATCCCATATGGTCTTCTGAGCCTGCCAGGGGAAATTTCTGAGCACAGAGCCAGGAGTAACATCAGAGCACTGCTAGGCATGGCCCCAAAACCAAAATAAATAAATAAAATTTAAAAAATAAAAGGAATAATGTTGAGGGCCAAAAGATGGTACAGTGGGTAAGCAACTTTTGTTGCATACATCTGACTCAGCCTTGATATCTAACATTGTGTGTGGTCTTTATAACCCTTATAATTGCTCTCTGAGCATAGAGCCAGGAGTAAGCCCCGAGCTCAGTCAGGTGTAGCTCCAAAACAAAAAATTTTAAAGTTGAATATATTTATTTTTAAAACTAAAGTATTGACATATATAACATAACAAGATCCAATATTATATTTAAATATTTTTCTTCTAATTCATTAAGTGTTTACTCTTTTTTTGTTTTGTTTTGTTTTTTTTTTTTTGGTTTTGGTTTTGGGCCACACCCAGAGGTGCTCAGGGGTTACTCCTGGCTGTCTGCTCAGAAATAGCTCCTGGCAGGCACAGGGGACCATATGGGACACTGGAATTCGAACCAACCACCTGTTTGCAAGGCAAACACCGCTGTGATATGTCTCCGGGCCCCTAAGTGTTCTCTCTTATAAAGTTACTACTGGGTCTTGATCTCTCATGAAGTGTTTGGGAGAATGTAGTAATTTAAAATGAAATTAGATGAACAGATAATAAGAAAGTCACCCCAAATAATTGGAATAAAAGAAGGTAGGGATATGGAATTCCCTAAAATTCAATGGTAACCAAAATAATAAAGTGGCTCTGAAAAAAATACACTCCAAGTAAATCATCTAATGTCTATAATAGATATATCTATTATATATAACATATATAATAATATATAATATTGATATATATTATAATAGATACAATAGATAAATCATCTAATGTCTAATGTTTATGATATATGCCTAGTAATGATCTTCCTTTTGTATTTCTTTCTAATCTAGAAAATCACACTAGTCTATCTAGATTTATAAAGTCTAGATTAGATATAAACATTCCTATGATTGCTTTCAATAATCCTTCCAAATGCCTCATCTTGAATTTTTATTCAATCTGTTTTCCATTCTCTCTAAACCAAGCTAAAGTTTCTGAATTTTTGGCTTAAATTGGAGCTTCATATCTTACCACTGCACCCACAGAGTTGGTGTCTGAAAACTCATACCAAGCAACTTTATTGGATAGTTTCTATTTTGGAGAGCCTCCCAAGTGGTATTTGGGATGATCGGAGGCCTGCTCCCAGCAATTCTCAACTATTCTTGGCCAATTGAGCTGGCACTAGAATATTAGGTCTTGAGGATACAGCTTCTTGGGCCCTAAAG
Source organism: Suncus etruscus (assembly GCF_024139225.1). Taxonomy (NCBI): domain Eukaryota; kingdom Metazoa; phylum Chordata; class Mammalia; order Eulipotyphla; family Soricidae; genus Suncus; species Suncus etruscus. The sequence continues at coordinate 7,164,601 of NC_064855.1, read as the reverse complement.
TGCTGGGGATTACCTGGACCACCTGGTGGTGGTTGGAGAACTGTGTGGTATAAACACCCATCTTAACTGCTCTACTAGACCCTTTGTTGAATAACAAAAAAAACAAAAAACAAAAAACTTTGTTGTTATTTTGGGGCCACACCCAGCAGAGGATTATTCCTGGCTCTGTGCTCAGAAATTATTGCAGGTTTAAGGAACGATATGGGATGCCAGGGATTAAACCCTGGTCAGCTGCATGACCCACTGTGCTACTGCTCCATCCCTGAATTTTTTTTTAAATTTTGTTGTAACTGGTATTGAATAAGATGTTGACTGGATATAAGGAAAGCTCCTTAACCCCTGTACTATCTCTTCAGTCCTGGATTTTTAAACCATTTTTTCTGTTTTGTTTTGTTTTGTTTTGTTTTTGGGGCCACACCTGGCGGCATGCAGGGATTATTCCTGGCTATGAGCTCAGAAATCACTCCTGGCTGAGGGAGAGGGGGACAATATAGGATGCCAGGGATCAAACCCAGGTCCATTCTGGGTCAACCATGTGCAAAGCAAACTTCCTGCCACTGTGCTATCGCTCCAGCCCCTAGATTTTAAATCTATACTAAGTGCATTGCTTACCTATTAATTAAATTGTGTTCAAAATGTTCAGTTTTCTTTTGATGACTTCAAAGTACCATTAAATATGTTTATCATTCTACGTTGCTGACAATAAAGTACCAATTCTATAAGTGGGTATTAACGTTACGAAACTTTCCAACCTACATGAATGACATTCTGAGTAGTCATAATTTTAATATAAAGAGAGAAAATGTCCTTAACTGATAGAGATTAGCATAGCAAAAATATCAAAACAATTCAGATTTCAACTCTTTCAGGCATTAAGATAAAGGTCATTTTTCATACAGTTTTTCCAACTTTGTCATATCTGGACCTATATTTCCACATAAAATTTATATTACTTGTAACATTTATTTATTTTGTTTTGTTTTGTTTTGTTGGGCCACACTTGGTGATATTTGGGGGTTACTCCTGGCTATGCACTTCTGGCTTGGGGGACCATATGGGATGCCGAGATTGAACCCAGGTCTGTCCTGGGTCAGCAGAGTGCAAGGTTAAGGCCCTACCGCTATGCTATCGCTCTGGCCCCACATTCCTTTATATAAATATATATATATATTCCTTTATATATATATATTTTGGTTTTTGAGCCACACCAGTGACATTCAAGGGTTACTCCTGGCTATGCGCTCAGAAATCACTCCTGACTTAGGGGACCACATGGAACACCAGGGGATAGAACCATGGTCCGTCCTAGTCTAGTGTGGGCAAGGCAGATGCCTTACCTCTTGTGCCACCACTCTGGGCCCTCCTTTTTTTCTTTAATTTTATTAAAATTATATTAAAGTATTATAATTCTTAAAATTATTTATATTTTAGTATTAGACATTTAGACATATGATCTAGTACTGATCCAACCACCTGTGTCTTCTTCCCTCCACCAGGGTTCACAGGTTCCCTCCCACCTACCTCCCTGCCTCCTGCTCTCTTGTAAGGAACATTTAAAATTTTGCTTGTTGACATCTGTCTCTCTTGTTTTCAGTGTTGTTGACTCTGTGGTTTGGTTAGTTAGCAGTAACACTACTTTATACTGGATCATTCTTTGGAGGACCAGGAATCAAATCATTTAAAGCAAGCACTTATTCCTAGAGAATCAAGTAAGGTAATAAAAATAAAGCAGAAGACTTTTCTTTGTTGTTAAGTTTGCTAAAATTCAAATCTCTTAAGATCGAGACAGTTTTTCAAGGATGTAACTTGCCTTGAAATCCTTCATTTTTCTTTTTTTTAATTATTTATTTGAACTCTACACCATATGTCTTGATTTTAAGAAATGTTTATTTCATCTTAACTCTTGTGGACTAGAACTTGTAATCATGTAAGCCTTCTTTCAATTGATTCCAGTTAGATGTCATTATTATGACATAATTTTCATTGTATTTTATACTTTCATTTTATTATTATGACATAGTTTTTATTTCAATACATGAAAAGCTAGCAGTGACAAACAAATTTCAGAACGGACTATGGTATACTGAAAATTAATCTGTAAGAATTCCCTTTCAAGCCAAAAAAATAAATTAGTGTATATATGTACATATACATACACAGATGCATGTATATGGAGAGTGAGGCAGTATACATGAGAAACAGCATCAATGATGCTCTGCCTCATTGGCAAGTTGGCATTCAAAATGGACTGCTTTTATATAATTGCAGTCACTGTAGTTGCATGGCACCAAAAGCTTTTGGTTTGTTATGGATTCTTTGCATTCTTTTTATAAAACTGCATCATCAATGTTCTTTTTGATATGTAAGATAATGCTAGGTAGAAAAATATGATCTTGAAATTTCTAAGTTGAAAGCAAGTCATAAAGGTCTGTTTCTCAGTGTGAAGGAGTGTTAGGGGTACCTTAACAAACTAATCTTGTTTAGTCTCTTTTACTTTATGTAAATAAAAGTGCTATATGACTCAGATCCACATCTAATTAAGTAAAGAGTCATTAAATAAATAAATAATAATATTAAAAGCTAAGGTATGGTTTCATAAATAACATTTGTTATTTGCTGATTGAAATTATATACAATGTCGGACCCGGAGAGATAGCACAGCGGCGTTTGCCTTGCAAGCAGCGGATCCAGGACCTAAGGTGGTTGGTTCGAATCCCAGTGTCCCATCTGGTCCCCCGTGCCTACCAGGAGCTATTTCTGAGCAGACAGCCAGGAGTAACCCCTGAGCACTGCTGTGTGTGGCCCAAAAACAAAAACAAAAGCAAAAAAATAAATTATATACAATGTCAAGTATGGTTACAACTGATAGACCCATAGGCTCAATGAAATGTGATGTCATGGGGGCAGGAGGGGAAAAAAAAGAAATGTGATGTCATAATTACTAAATATGGACCTTTTACATTGTAAAATTTTCAAAAAATCAACAAAAATTAATATAGATTTCAGATGTAATAGTGTCTGGCTCTGAATCTATCTCCAAATAAAGGAATCTTGGAACAAACATTGTACTGGGAGGTAGTGAGGATTCTCATTTGGCCCAGAGGTCAGTTTTATAGCTGCCACTTCCACCTTTGCCCAACTAAGTAAAAAATCATTTAATGGATATTGACACAGTATTAAGAAAAATGACTTTTATGTATAATATCTTAGTGCCTAAGAGATTTTAACAATGCTCTAGAAACCATGCCATTTCTGAACTTATTATAAATTTGTTAGTAATTTCCATAAAAAGAACTATTTCCAATATCCTGCTAACCTACATCATGTCCAGAGAAAATGCTCTCCATGCTCCAAACCAGAGTAACTAATTCAAATATGAAACTTCCCTTGCAGAGGCTGTCAACCTTAGCATAACTGTCTACATTGTAATTTCATTCTAGCAATCATCACTTTCAGTTACTATGTTAAATGGTTTCAAAATAATCCAAATCCTACAATGAAATCTCGTTTCATTTCCTTTAAAAAACAGCAAAGTGATGATTATAAAAATGCCTATCTCAATGTTTACTATTAGTATTAACTGAATTAACACCCTAGAACAAATAGAAGGTTAACACATAGAAGCCACTGAAAAATCATTATGTCTCAGTTAGTTGACATAATTATACAAACTCATAGATGAAAAACATAATGAAACATTGCAACAGTGGAATGTACAGCTTGATCTCTAAAGATGGTAAAGATTTCACTAGATACAGGTGGTAGAGGCTAAATAGCTTTTAGGCTTATTCAAATCTCCCTTTATTCTATTTTCATCCAGTATTTAATACAATGAGCAGAAAAACAAGGAATTTGGCAGATTAGAGTAGATCAGAACCAATTTATGGTTTTCCCATGTTTCTGAAGAGAAAAGAAATGATGATTGTTCATTCCAAAAACACTGTTAAGAGACTGGCACATATCACAAAGAACAAGAACAATCGTGCTGGCAGGGATGTGGAGAGAAAGAAACTCTCATTCACTGCTAGTGGGAATGTTGTCTTGTCCAGTCCTTATGAAAAAAACATGGAGAATCCTCAAAAAATTGGAAATTGAGCTCCCATATGATCCAGCTATACCACTTCTAGAAATACACCCTAGGAACACAAAAACACAATACAAAAATGCCTTCCTTACAGCCATATTCATTGTGGCGCTATTTACAATAGCCAGGCTCTGAAAACAACCCAGATGCCCTTCAAAAGATGAATGACTAAAGAAACTGTGGCACATATACACAATGGAATATTATGCAGCCATCAGGTGAGATGAAGTTATGAAATTTTCCTATACATGGATGCACATGGAAACTATTATGCTGAGTGAAATAAGTCAGAGGGAGAGAGATAGACACAGAATAGTCTCACTCATCTGTGGGTTTTAAGAAAAATAAAAGATATTATTGTAAAAATGCCCAGAGACAATAGAGATGAGGGCTGGAAGGACCAGCTCATGATGTGAAGCTCACCACAAAGAGTGGTGAGAGCAGGAGCAGTTAGAGAAATAACTACACGAACAACTATCATGACAATGTTAATGAGTGAGAGAAGTAGAATGCCTTTCTCAAATACAGGCAAGGGGTGGGGAAGGAAGGAGATGAGGAGCATCAGTGGTGGGAATGTTGCACTGGTGAAGGGGTGTTCTTTTTATGACTGAAACCCAACTACAATCATGTTTGTCATCATGGTGCTTAAATGAAGATATAATTTAAAAAAAAACAACACTGTTAACTCTCACTGTCAGTTAAGCATCCAGCTTTGCCATGTACATGCATAATTTTACAGGATACAAAGAGACCATGAAACCGTGTGTAACTGGCCACTCTGGGTTTTTATCATCTAACAACAGTTTACTGACTGTAATACTCTAAACAATGTTTATCATGTTCTAAAATATCTTAAAATATTGTCATTTCTAAAATGGACATTACAAAATAGCCAGAGGTTGGTCTAAAGAACAGTTCAGAATTAGTATGACAACTAGAAGAGTCTCCTCTAGCATAATTATTTTAAAATATTAGTTCTCCCAAATTTCTGTATATAGATTAGTCTTCTAACAAAAAAGTCAATTTAGGGGCTGGAGAGATAGCACAGCACTAAGGCGTTTGCCTTGCATGCAGAAGGACTGTGGTTCGAATCCCGGCATCCCATATGATCCCTAAAGCCTACCAGGGGCAATTTCTGAGCGTAGAGCTAGGAGTAACCCCTGAGCGCTGCTGGGTGTGACCCAAAAACCAAAATAAAAAAAAATCAATTTGAATTAAATTGTAAATTATTTTAATGAGCATCCTTACTCTTCCTTGACTTGAGTTACCTGAATTAGAAGGAAATTTTTACAAGGAGTTGTCATGCATTTTAATATCAATTTTATTTATTACTCAAAGCATATATTCTATAAGAAATTTAATTTCAGATTGGAGATACATTATGAAGATTAAGGTGCTTTCTTTGCATGCAGCTGGCCCCAAAACCCACCCCCATCCAAAAGAAGAGGAGGGGGAAAGGAACTTTATTTGTTTCTTTTCAATGATGTAAGAATATTAAACTGCACTCTTAATTTAAATACTACATTTTAATTAAAAATTGGCATATGGATGAGTACTTCTCCATGTATTAAAAGTCAGTAAAAGATTCTAAACAAAGAGCAATCACAAATGGTAATTTGAATCCAATTATGTTTAGCTTTTTTTATGAAAGGAGAAAAACTAGCATGGACTCAAAAAAATGTTTTCCTTGTATGACTTACTCTTTAACTGACAGAGATGAGTTGCCATAGGAAGTTGCTTATCATTCAAAGAGAATAAATGTCTAGAAAAAATTATCTTATGTATACTTAAGAGACAAGTATTTTTTCATGGGATAAACATGGGCATTTCAGCACATCTGGCAATATCTCCACAACCTGTAATGTTGACCCCTTAACAAAAAGCCTACCACAGGGGCCGGAGCTGTGGCGTGGAGCAGTAAGGAGTCTGCCTTACTGGCTCTAGCCTAGGATGGACCACAGGTCAATCCCCCAGCATCCCATATGGTCCCCTAAGCCAGGAGTAATGATTTCTGAGCGCATAGCCAGGAGTAACCCCTCAGCATCGCTGGATATGGTCCAAAAAGACCAATAAAAATCCAATCAATAATTTGTTGTCTTCTCTAATAATTATTTCAAGACAGGGGAGGTTTTAAAACAAAATAGGCAGCTTAGATCAGGCAAATCACAGACTGACACTGAGGCCATTTAAAAGAGATTTGTTAACCTAAATAGCACAGGAAGATAATAAGTAATAATCAATAATGAGAAGAAGATCTACAGGTGATTTTTAATAGGATCTGTATCTGCCATTCCCTAAAAGGGCCCAGGGCCACATCCTGTGGTGCTTGCAGGGCCCTGTGTTGCAACTGGTTGAATTTGGAGCCTTGTGTATGCTAAGCTTGTGCTCTACCTCTAGAGCTATCACTCAACCCCTAACGTGATAGCTTTCTACTTGTACTTGCCTTTCCTTGATAACAGCTTTCATACTATAAACCCTTCATTCAGTCCTATACTTTTCAGTTATAGCTGTTATTTGTCGTCAATAATAGATACTAGAATGCTGAAATAAAACTACTGTAAACATTTAAAAAAACTACTGTAAACATTTAAGAAAGCATGACATGATATGATGACATGATATCAAAAAGAAACGAGGACATTGCCCAAAAGATAAAATTAGAGGTCTATGTCCTTGATCAATATATATACCAAGATCCGTAACAATATCTCAGCAAACTGAGTCCAATAATGCATTAAAAGCATCAGGTGTCAAAACCTAAAGGAATTTATTCCAGGGATACAAGGATGACAATTCATATGCAAATCAATTAGTGTGACAGCTATATCAACAAGAAAAAGATAAAAATTTCATGATGCCATATAAATAAATGTAGAGAAATCATTTGATAAGATTTTATACTGACTTATTTTTAAAAACTCAACAAATTGAAGAGCTAGGAATATACCTCAATGTAGTACTTTATGACACTTATGACAGCTAACATATACACAGTGGTGAAAAACTGAAGGCCTTTTATCAAAAAGAAGCCATCAATTAAAGACATCCACTCTCACAACTAATATTTCACAAAGTATTAGAAGTACTGGTAGGCGGGGCCGGGCGGTGGCGCTGGAGGTAAGGTGCCTGCTTTGCCTGCGCTAGCCTAGGACGGACCGCGGTTCGATCCCCCGGCGTCCCATATGGTCCCCCAAGAAGCCAGGAGCAACTTCTGAGCGCATAGCCAAGAGTAACCCCTGAGCGTCACAGGGTGTGGCCCAAAAACCAAAAAAAAAAAAAAAAAAAAAAAAAGAAGTACTGGTAGGGGCCAGAGCGATAGCACAGCGGTAGGGCATTTGCCTAACCCAGGACAAACCAGGATTTGATCCCTGGCATCCCATATGGTCTCCCAAGCCAGGAGCAATTTTTGAGTGCAAAGCCAGGAGTAAGCCCTGAACGTCACTAGGTGTGGCCCAAAAACAAACAAACAAAAAAAAATCCTGATAATAGAAATTAGGCAAGACAAAGAATAAAAGTAATTCAAAATGGAAAATAAGTATAACTTATTTATAGATCAGCATTTACTCATGATACAATAATATGCACAGAAAACCTTAAAACTAGGGCAGAACATATATTATAGTGGTTAGAGTCTTTGAATGTACCCTACCCAGATTTGATCCCAAGCACCCAAAATGGTCCCCGAATCTTACCAGGAATGATCCCTGAATGCAAAGTCAGAAGTAAGCCTTGAGCACCACTGGGTGTCACTCAGAAAAATAAATTATTGATGGGGACAGAGCTACAGTGCAGCAGTAGGGCATTTGCCGTGCACGCTGCTGATCCAGGATGCATCTGGGTTCGATCCCCAGTGTACCATATGGTATAAACTCCTCAAGCTCGGAGCAATTTCTGAGTGCATAGCCAGGTATAACTCCTGGGCATCACCTGGTGTGGCCCAAAATCCAAAAAAAAAAAAAAAAAAAAATTGGAGGGCCAGAGCAATAGCATAGTGATAGGCATTTGCCTTGCATGCAGACAACCCAGTACAGACCAGGGATAGATCCCTGGCATCCCATATGGTCCCCTGAACCTGACAGGAATGATTTTTGAGAGCAGAGCCAGGAGTAACTCCTGAGTACTGCCAGGTTTAACCCAAAAATCAAAAAGAAAAAAGAAATTTATTGCATTTCAATATGCAAACAATAAATTTGAAGAGAAGATAATAAAGAAAATAAAAAAAAAGTCCTATTCTTAAACAATTAAAATATTGAAGGTACCTAGGAATAAATTTGATAAATCAGGTGAAAGACTTAACATGGAATACTATAATACTGCTAAAAGAAATAGAAGACAAAGGAAATGGAATAATATTAATATACTGTGCTTGTAAATAAATAATATACTGGATTGGAAGAATTAAGATTGTAAAATGGCCATTCTATTCAAATGGTCATTCTTTTGGGAAATTAAACAAACATACTAAGATAAATATGGAACCACAAAAGTACTGAATTGCTCAAGCAACCTTGGGGGGGAGGAAAGAGGAAGAATGTGGGTATTGAATATGTTCTTTCAAATTCATTTTTACTAATGTAATATTTGTAATATTTATAATATTTGCCTTAGAAGAAAAATTTGCAAGTATCAGTATCTCTCCATTATAGTCAAGTGGCTCACTTCTACCTTTTCTACTCCCACATCCTCATCATTAAACTCAGTTCTGAATGAGAATTTATGGTTTGCTTCATTTAATTTTGTCTGTTCCCACACAGGACTGGGATCATTTGGTATTTGTCTTCCTCCTTCTGGCTTTTTTTGTCTTTGCTTCTCATGACCCTCTCCAGTTTTATCCATACAACAGACATCTTTTTTTATAGCCCAGGGATATTACATGTTTGCATATATGCTACATCTTCACTATCCATTCATTCATTCCTGAGCATTTGGGGATTTTTTTCCCTATCTTAGTTATAAACAGAGATGCAGTAAACATAAAAATTGATATATACTTTCAAATCACTAGAACTGGGATTGCTGAATCATATAGCAGATCTATTTTTGATGTCTTGCAAATTCACCGTACTGTTTTCTTTCTCTTGGAGCAGTGTCCATGTTTCTTCACATTTCAACATTTACTGTTTCTTCAGGGGAAAGAGTTCTTTTTTTCTTTCTATCAAAGTGGTTTCTTCTTGCTCTATGCTGGGCCCATTTTTCTAACCTAATTTTCACTTTTAGAGTTTTCCTGATTTTGTGCAAGGAACAGAGATATCTTAGTAGCAATTTGCCAATTCTTCTTAAGTCAAAGCCTTGGGTTCTTTGCTTCTCACATGGACATTAGACTCCAGTTTCTGTGGTCATATAGACCTGTGATCCTCCAAGCAACAGTACCAGTTCACAAGCTGTCACTTCATTGGCTGCTTTTTCATCTCTGGGCTTTGGACACATGATAATACAATTGGGTAAGGTTCCGGTATTTTCTCTTGTCTTGATAGGCATGTAGGAGTCTAGTTTTTTCAGATTAGCTCAGTTAGGTATATGTCATAGTTGTATCTTCTAAACTATTATTATTTATGTAAACATATTATTTAAAATAAATTGTGCAATTTTATATTTAGTCATCAATTTCATTTAAAATGTACTCAATACTTACTATAAGTATCCTGTATACTATTATGTGTATTATAATTAGTATTTATTACAAATAAATATGACTTATAGTCAGTCAACACAGACTGAAATTTTAGTCATCTTCTAATTTAAGTTATGACCATTTAAATGTCACTTATATTACTTTTATGTCCAAATTCTTCCAAATAGTCTGGCTTGACGAACTAGAGACTTAGTGTTCAATTCCAAATGATGGGCTTCTGATACTGGGTTTGATCCTGACATCACATGTTTCCCTGACAATGTCAATAGCAAACCCTGAGCACAGAGCAGGGAGTATTATACAGAACCGTGCTGAGACTAATTCTTAGCTTCACATGTGGCCTCAAAACCAAGGAAGCAGAATGGGGAGCCCATTAGTAGGGCTCCAGTAGTAGAGCCCAGTAGTGGGAAGCCCAGTAGTAGGTAGTCCAGTAGTAGAGCTCAGGAATATGGCATGTGTGAGGTTCTGTGTTTGATCCACCAACACCACTTTTAAAATAATTAAATAATAGGCTTCTCTGGAATAACCCCTGACATCCTCAAGGACTATTTCTTACTAATTACCATTATTAATTGGCCACAATAGAGAGCAGTGATTGATTGCTGATTAAAATTAGGAAAAAGCAAATTTGAATTTTTTAACAAGCAATTTTTAATGTTGCTGTTTAGTTTGATGCCAGAGACTATGTAGGCCCTTCAAGCAAGTTTATTGCCACAATTTTCAGAAGTAAAAGCCTCAGAATATATGCAAATATTTCTACACATATGAGCTATGAGAGGATACTTTGACAGAATCATAGAGTGACAGGAACAACTACTTACAAGGATTTTATTATCTTGTAGATAATATTCTCAAATATTTTCATTTCAGAAAATGGCAACACCTGTCTTTAAAGCATACTAGTAATTTCCATTTGAATAAGTAATATACCTCCCTCTGACCTGGTAAAATATTTGAAATTTATTAAATCACAAACCTAAAGTATATAGAAAGGGTTTTTTTGTACATTGTAGCAGACAGAATTTTCCTCTTTATTTCTTTTTCTTTTTTTTCTTTTTTCTTGTTTTCTCTTTCTCTTTTTCTCATTCCTTTTTCTTTTTCTTTCTCTCTTTCTTATCTGTTGGTATTAGGGCTACACTTACTCCAGGGTACTACAGCAAAAGGGCTGTTGATGCTCCTGGTTCTGTGCTCTTGTTCTGGGTTTGACCTAAGTCAGCCACCTGCAAGGCTGTACAAATACTCTTGTACTATCTTTCTCTGGCCAGCAAGTGATTTTCCTTAGCTTTTTCCTGTTTGTTTTTAAGTCAAACACAGCAGTACTCAGTGGGCTCTGAGTTGGGGGCTGTGGGGAAAAGGAACCATATGCAGTTCTGGGGATGGAATCCAGATTTGCACGTGCTAGGCAGGCATCTTATTCACTGTACTATCTTTCTGAAGCCAATTCTTTTTAGTTCTTATATGTCATATGTAGTACATAGTTTAGCTTTTTGGCTGAATTTTCCAGTTAATCAACTAAAAATAAAACTCCTCAAAATAAACAGTGATGAATAGTGACCTTTTAGAAACAGTAGATTCAGATATGATGAAATGTGTTCTGAAATTCTTAAATGTGTCATTAGGTACTTTCAGCGTGAAGCCCAAGGGATGCTCTTAAGAACACACATAGCAAACTGTTTCCTTTATCCATAACTCTGCTGCCCAGGCCCATCCAGAAAAAGTGGCCAGAGGGGACAGTTCATAACACAGCAAGAAGGGCATTTGCTGTGCACACAGCCAACCCAGGTTTGATCCCTGGCATCCCATATGATGCCCTAGCACTGCCAAGAATAATTCCTGAGTGCAGAGCTAGGAGTAACTGCTGAGCATCTAGGTATGACCCCGAAACAAAAACAAAAAAGTGAGCTGGAATTCCTGAATGAATGGAGGAAGTATGTATTATTTAATAATAATAATAAGTGAATAATGTAAATAAGCCATAGCAATAAGGTAGTGAAACATTCAAAGAAAGTATTAATATTTATGGGACAACTTGACATTTTATTTACTGTACTTTATCCCCCTCACTACAGTAATGGGGGGGGGTAAATAACCGCTGTATTTTTCTCACAGATAATGTAACAAATGATTATAAGATTTAAATTTATTTTAAAAGGAAATATTTTGGCTAGTCTAATTTTTTTAAGTTATTTAATTTAGCGATAGGTAATATTTCCGAAATCCTGGGCCTTCCTAGATCTGAAATCTGAACCAGTGAAAATAAAAATGACTCCATTTGTGTTTTAAACATAAAACTTCAAGGAAAATTTGAAAACAGTCGTTTTCCTCGGTCACTTATCCGTGTGAGCCTTAGGGGATGGTCCCTGAAGCCTCCCCCAGCAGCAACCAGTGACCCTTAGAAATGCAGATTCTGGCCGCATCTGGCGCCTCTAAGCTCAAACCTGCATTTCAGCAGAGTTCCTCGCAATTCATTGTTTGAACTGTTCGAGAGGGTAGGAGCTAGGAAGCAGAAATGTTCTCTAACCTCCCCTCAAACATGAGCCTTACCGTGGGGAAGATGACAGTGCCCAACATTGGCACTGATGGTCTCACAACTTTGTGCGTAACCCCCAAACACCACTTAACTCTCCAGCTTAACCGGGGCAACTTCTCTGTGAACCTGACCTCAACGTTTCTCTTCCAGGGGTGAATAGGGGAGAGGGTAAGGGGGTGAAGGGTGCAGAAACTATTTACAAACTATACAGCATAGAGACCAACAGAGCCAGTCTTAAGTTTTCTTTTGTATTTGGAGAAAACTTAACTGCACCATTTCGGCTTAGCTGGGGCCTGACTGGACCAGCCAGCCAGAAGTTTGGGGGTTCAGGACCTCATTGATGATTCCGGAGCAAGCCAGATTTTGGGGTGCGAGTCAGAAGGGGGGAACAAATCCAGTTCCCAGGGACCCCACTCCTGGGGCGCATAATGCGCTCACTCTAGGCACCCATCGTGGACATGACAGAGCTGCGGATAGAGGGTGTCCTCCCCCAATTCCATCTCCCCAGCCCCTGTCCAGACCCTTTGGACAAGTGGAGAAACATCTGCAGTGGAAACTTGGGGTGCCCAGGGGTACATTTTCCAGCGCCTGGCAACCTGGCTCTGTGCGCCCTGAGCGCACGGACCAGGCGGGACCCTCGGGGCTGAGCGCTCCCGCAGGTTGGGCTGTCCTGGGCAGAGGGAACCCCAAAAATCCAGAATGCGGGGGACCCCCCCGGGTCCCCGCGACTCGCACCCACACTTACTAGACGGGGTAGTAGCCGTAGGGGGGCAGCTCCGTGTCCATCAGCAGGTAGTCCTGGCTGTCATTGCGCCGCGCCCCGATCCCGCTCTCCGCCCGCACCGAGCCGCCCCGCCGGGCCGCCAACGCGGGGCTCCGGCTCATGGCGGGGTCCGGACCCGCGCGGGGAGGCAGGCCGGCGGCTGGCTGGAGGGCTGGGTGGCTCCTCGGGGGTCCCCGGAGAGGAGGCGCGGGAGCCCGAGCGCGGAGACGGGGAGCCACCGCCCGCCCGCACGCCCCGAGTTTCTATGTCAACCGCGCCTCCAGCCCGCGCTCGTCACGCTCCCACCTCCGTGGGGACCAGTGACTCCCCCTGCGCACCCCAGCAGCCGCGATGCAACTTTGGGGGCCCGGCTGGACCCGGAGGAGGAGGAGCTACCGGTGGGTGGGTGTGTCTCTGTGTCTGTCTTTGTGTGTGTGTGTGTGTGTGTGTGTGTGTGTGTGTTGTGTGTTGTGTGTTGTGTGTTGTGTGTGTGTTGTGTGTGCTGAGAATCTGCTTAATTTAGAAATCAGGCAGGGACAGGTTGGGGACTTTCTAGGAAGCTCTCCCTTCTTCAGCCAGTTCTTGTAGAATTTAAGACACCTGGTATTGGGAGGATGCCTTCTAGAGTTTATTAATATTAATTTAAAAGAAGGGGGAAAAGAAACGAAAAAAAGAAAAACAAACAAAAAATCAGCATCTACAAAAAGAAAGGGAAGGAAGGAACGAAGGAACGGAAAGAAAGAAAGAAAGAAAGAAAGAAAGAAGAAAGAAAAGAAAGAAAGAAAGAAGGAAGGAAGAAGAAGGAAGGAAGGAAGGAAGGAAGGAAGGAAGGAAGGAAGGAAGGAAGGAAGGAAGGAAGGAAGGAAGGAAGGAAGGAAGGAAGGAAGGAAGGAAGGAAGGAAGGAAGGAAGGAAGGAAGGAGGAAGGAAGGAAGGAAGGAAGGAAGGAAGGAAGGAAGGAAGGAAGGAAGGAGGAACCTGGTATTGTTTTTTGGTTTGGTTTTTTGATTTTTGGGCCAGTCCCTGGCTATGCGCTTAGACATCGTTCCTGGCTTGGGGAACCATATGGGAGGCCTGGGGATCGAACCCAGGTTCATCCTGGGTCAGCCGCGTGCAAGGCAAAAGCCCTACCGCTGTGCTACCTCTCCAGCTCTGGAAACCTGTTGTTTTAAAAGGAAAGAAAATGTGGTGCCTCTCGCAAACTCTTTCTGGACTCTGGGGCTTCCTTTCTGGTTTCTGTGGCCCACCCTTAAGTCATTCATTCCAGCTCTCAAACATGAATATTATATCTTTCCAGCTCCAGATGTTTTAATTGTTTAAGCAAAGTAAAAAAATAAATAAATTAAAGGAAAGTGTATTCTGAAGATACCCATACAGTAAGTAGTCCACAACCTGCTTACTTAGGAGAATTACTCACATTTTCAAACTTTTTTCTAAGTCTTAATTCTGTGAGGGGAGACACACTCGGTGGTGCTCAGAGAGAGGTTCCTCTTGGCTGTGCATTCAGGGAGCACTCCTGGTGGTGCTAAGGGGGACCATATGGGGGTGCCAGGGATCGAACCCAAGTCAGCTACTATCTCTCCTGCTCCAACGTTTTAAATTCATTTTTGGCTTCATAACCTAAGAAGTAAATATATGTATATTATAAATAAATGTATATTTATAAAAGTTATAAATTATAAAAATATATAAATATTATAATATATAAATATATTATAAATACTATATATATATAAACAGGAATGACTAAGTTCAAGCAGTGATCACCTACAAATTCCTTCAGTTCTTCTAACAGTAATTCATCCAGTGCCAGCTGTGTGTGAGACCAACCGGAAGGGAAAGAGTCCCTTGGCCCTCTGAGAGTAGCCATGAGAGAAAGGGGCCTGTTCAACAGCATATCAGAGACAGAGGCTATGGTGGGAAGAAAGCGGGTCCATGTGTTGGTCGCAGACGACTCATTTCTTCAGACTAAGTGGTTAAGCGAGGCCTTCTGAGGAGAATCTTGCTGAGAAACAGGCATCATGCCAGGCGTGAGATCAGACCACCTCTGCATTGAGATAGAAGAAGCCCAAGCTCTGCTGGGCTCTCTCTGCTTCCTTGGTTTTGAGGCCACATGTGATGGTGTTGAGACTGAAGATTGCTCTCAGCACAGTTCTGTACATTACTCCCTGCTGTGCTCAGGGTTTGCTACTGTTGGTAAACTTACTTCTGCTGGCAAGGACAGGGTTGGGGGGATAAAGGAGTGAAGGTGAGAAGTGGGTGCAGAGCAAACAACCCAGAGAAGGAGAAAGAAGCCACACCTGCCCATTTAGGGGTTCTTTGCTTCATGGGGACTGGAAGAACAGTAGCAGTGGTTTCCAGAAGGTTTGCTTCTGTATGAGGCAGCCACTTGAGGGAAGTGAATGAATGGATAAAGTACAGACAAAATCAAAACCATGCTTGGCCTCTAAAGGGAATTTACCTTGGAAGATCCTGATAGTCGTTCTGAAGTCTGCCATTCCAAATGAGAAACACCTTTTTCATTTCCAAGTGATCATGATTTGGAATGCTTATTATTTTCTATTAATTATACATAGCAGTAAGATGCTCTGTTTGAAATTTGCTTGTGGTCATTGCTGTCTTTCAGCACTCAAAAGCTTTAATGTGTAAATAAATTTGTTCATACATGTTTGATTTAAGTGGTATCAAGGTCATCTTAGAACATCAAACATAGAAAATAATTCTGTGGAAAAAAATAACTGAGTTAAAGTTGAGTTAGAGAACTGGTGATATTAGGTGCAATATTTTTGTCCTTAACTTAAAAAAAATTAAGATGGAATTGTTTTTTTTTTTCTATTTAGTTGTTTGTGTCTTTTCTCCTAACACTGTTTTTCATTCTCAGGTAATAATCTTCACGCTGAAAAAATATTACAATAAACTTATAATGTGACATCAATTTTTCACTTTGCAATTTAAGACATGCTTTCTGCTCTAATGTGAAATATGTCCCATACTGAACTAATAAATCCTAAGGACACTTGTTTCCCAGAGAAGAAGGTAGTGTCTGAGGGATTAGAAGGTTCTGAAAGAATTTATGAGGGATAAAGTGGAGAGCATTAGATTGGAAGTCTGTGAGCCTGAATTTGTGTTCTAATCATGCCCATCACTGAATCTGTGAGTTCAGAGGACATTTAACATCCCAACCTCATTTATTCCTCAGCAAGCAGCTATAACGACTGAGAGAACTCTTTGCTATCTAATATTATGTATTTAACATGTACTTTTATTTATTCAATGGCATTAAGCATACAGTAAAGCAATGAGGCTCTATAATAAAGTTTAGCTTCTGAGTTTTGCCTGAAAATGTTTCATGCAATTCTCAAGAACCCATGAGTGCGAGAATAACTCCACTTTTGTGCTAACAAGCCAAGAGTGGTTTTTAATTTTAAAAGAACTCTTAAAAATAAAAAAATCAAGACAGGTAAGTTACAGAAACCATGTGTGGTCCACAAGGTTTGAAATATCTACTGTTTAGCTCTTTACAGATAAAGATGGCATATATCAGTGTGGGCAAACAATAGAACAAATGCTTTATGAGCATACCTGTAATAGTAAAATATCTAGTAAAGAGGAATGTTACAATGAAAAGTAGAAATTAAAGAAATGTAGTATCTAGCTAGTTAGGGTCTGCTCAGGGTTTAGTTAGTTCAGTTTTAAGCTTACTATTTAACTCTTCTTTTCCTACACATAAATGGAAATCACATTTGTCAAAGTCCTCTGCCACTGAGTTTTGGCCATGTCATTAGTTATGAAAGGTTCCAAACATTTCTGTACATTAATTGACATTTCCATTGAGATACGCTGTATTCCTTCCCTTAAATAAGACCCAATCTTAATGGCTTACCTATTACCATTAGCAAAGCAGCAATAATGATGTGTCCCTTTTAAATAAGGCCAAAAGGGATGATACTGTTCTCACTTAGTTCTGTTTGGTCACTTGTTTGTGTGAGTGGTTTTGAAAAATAATTCTGATCCCTTGAGACCTCATTCTTTGATGACTCCATATCACATCCAAAAGCCTGTAGAGGGATTTTGATTGCACTCTAGGTGAAATCCCAGCTCACATGAAGATATTCATGATTTCAGCACATAGTCCTAAAGTGACTTTTTCTATTTAACTATGATCTACTTAGAGATACATCCTATACAAGATAAAATAGTCTTCATAATAATTAAGAATTTCAAGATAAAATAGTAGTGTCATGACAAAGAAATTTAGGACCTTACAGTTCTGATTTCCTACTTTTCCTAGCATCTACCTACTGCTCATTTGTTTACTATGTTTCTCCCTAAGAGATTATGAGTGTAATTATATGAGTATGGGTACTTTTCCTTCTTCCTTCTAAATGCTCAATGCCTAGAGCCCCATGTGAAGTTAGTTCTTTAGAATTACTTGCCACATCAAAAATTAGTTATTTGAGGGGCCGGAGAGATAGCATGGAGGTAAGGCGTTTGCCTCTCATGCAAAAGGTCATCGGTTCGAATCCCGGCGTCCCATATGGTCCCCCGTGCTCGCCAGGAGCGACTTCTGAGCATGGAGCCAGGAGTAACTCCTGAGCACTGCCGGGTGAGACCCAAAAACCAAAAAAAAAAAAATTAGTTATTTGAATCTTGCTGATTTGACCCACTACAAACTGTATTAACTTGACAAATATGACAGGGCTCATTATTTGCTTGGGCATACTTAATAAAGTGAGGTGGGAGCTAAAAGTTGCTAAAGAGCATATATTTAAAACATGGGGTAAGAGAATTTAGCAATGAAGTTCTTATTCATAAAGACATTATTTGCCTTCATTCTTTTTGGATGCACTGAATCACAAGATAAAGGTTCCTAAGAAGCCTTGTAAAGAAATAGAATATCTAGGTACAACTCCTAGGGATATATCCTAGGAACACAAAAATACAATACAAAAATCCCTTTCTCACACCTATATTCATTGCAGCAGTTTTTACAATAGCTAGACTCTGGAAACAACCCAGATGCCCTTCAACAGATGAAGGGCTAAAGAAACTGTGGTACATATACACAATGGAATATTATGCAATTGTCAAGAGAGATGAAGTCATAAAATTTCATACATGGATGTACATGAAATCTATTATGCTGAGTGAATTAGCCAAAGGGAGAAAGACAGAGAATAGTCTCACTTATCTATAGGTTTTTTTGTTTTGTTTTGTTTTGGTTTTGGTTTTTTTTTGTTTTGTTTTGTTTTTGGGTCACACCCGGCAGCGCTCAGGGGTTACTCCTGGCTCTATGCTCAGAAATCGCTCCTGGTAGGCTCAGGGGACCATATGGGTGCCGGGGTTCGAACCGATGACCTTCTGCATGAAAGGCAAACACCTTACCTCCATGCTATCTCTCCGGCCCCAGTATAGGTTTTAAGAAAAATTAAAGACATTGAAATACTTCCCAGAGTTGAGAGCAAGAAGGACCAGCTCAAGATATGAAGCTCACCACAAAAAGTGGTGAATGCAGTCAGAGAAATAATTACACTGAGAACTATCATAGCAATGTCATTGTGTGAGGGATGTAGAAAGCCAGTCTCGAATACAGGAGTGGAGTGGGGGAGGAAAGAGATGGAGGCATTGATGATGGGAAGGTTGCACAGGTGAAGTGGGATGTTCTTGTTATGACTGAAACCCAACTACTATTATGTTTTTAATCACGATGGAAGGAAGGAAGGAAGGAAGGAAGGAAGGAAGGAAGGAAGGAAGGAAGGAAGGAAGGAGGAAGGAAGGAAGGAAGGAAGGAAGGAAGGAAGGAAGGAAGGAAGGAAGGAAGGAAGGAAGGAAGGAAGGAAGGAAGGAAGGAAGGAAGGAACAAAGGAAGGAACAAAGGAAGGAACAAAGGAAGGAACGAAGGAACGAAGAAGGGAGGGAGGAAGGAAGGAAGGAAGAAGGGAGGGAGGGAAAGAAAGAGAGAGAAAGAAAGAAAGGAAAGAAAGAAAAAAGAAAGAAAAGAAAGATAGAAGAAAAAGAAAAAGAAAGAAAGAAAGAAAGAAAGAAAGAAAGAAAGAAAGAAAGAAAGAAAGAAAGAAAGAAAGAAAGAAAGAAAGAAAGAAAGAAAAGAAAGAAAGAGAAAGAAGAAAGAAAAAGAAAGAAAGAAAGAAGAAAGGAAGGAAGAAGGAAGGAAGGAAGGAAAGGAAGGAAGGAAGGAAGGAAGGAGGAAGGAAGGAAGGAAGGAAGGAAGGAAGGAAGGAAGAAAAAGAAAGAAGAAAGAAAGAGAGAAAGAAAGAAGAAAGAAAGAAAGAAAGAAAGAAAGAAAGAAAAGAAAGAAAGAAAGAAAGAAAGAAAGAAAGAAGAAAAGAAAGAAAGAAAGAAAGAAAGAAAGAAGAGAAGAAAAAGAGAAAGAAAAAAGAAAAAAGAAAGAAAGAAAGAAAGAAAGAAAGAAAAGAAGAGAAAGAAAGAAGAAGAAGAAAGAAAGAAGAGAAAGAAGAGAAAGAAAGAAAAGAAGAAAGAAAGAAAAGAAAGAAAGAAAGAGAAAAGAAAGAGAAAGAAAGAAAGAAAGGAAAGAAAGAAAGAAAGAAAGAAAGAAAGAAAGAAAGAAAGAAGAAGAAAGAGAAAGAAAGAGAAAAGAGAAAAGAAAGAAGAAAGAAAGAGAAGATGAAAGAAAGAAAAGAAGAAAAGAAAGAAAGAAAGAAAGAGAAAGAAAGAAAGAAAGAAGAAGAAAGAAAGAAAGAAAGAAAGAAAAGAAAGAAAGAAAGAAATAAATAAACAAAGAAAGAAAGAAACAAAGAAAGATAAAGAAAGAAAGAAAGAAAGAAAGAGAAAGAAAAGAAGAAAGAGAGAGAAAGAAAGAAAGAAAAAAAGAAAGAAAGAAAGAAAGAAGAAAGAAAAGAAAGAAAGAAGAAAGAAAGAAAGAAAAGAAAGAAGAAAGAAAGAAAGAAAGAAAGAAAGAAAGAAAGAAAGAAAGAAAGAAAGAAAGAAAGAAAGAAAGAAAGAAAGAAAGAAAGAAAGATACCAAGGTATAGTTTTGGAGGGAATGAAGAATTTTGAAGGAAGGACTTACAATATGATGAGGGGAAAATGGATGGACAGCTGAAGCAGTAATGAATGATAAAGCACAGTGTGCATTGATAAAAACGAAGTATCTTCACTCAAGTGTATAAATATGTAGACATCTATGAAAGCAAAGTCACAGAAACATGTGGGCTAGAATACTTAATGAAGGGTAATCTTTAAAATAAGGATCTTGTGTAAACTAAGCTTCTTCGGTTACACCCTAAATATTTGGATATCAGGAGTGTGCTCATTACCTAATTGAAATTTTTAAGGATGATTTGTGGTCATAATACAGTAACAGTGTATTAAAATATAATTGATGAAAAATTGGATGCTCAAGAAAAGCTAATTCTGAGACCTGCTTTCACAGAAGTGCCTCGATACGTTCATTCCACATAGATGCTTTCATAGCATTAATGGAAAGACTAGATGTTTGAAAAGGGAAAAAACAAGTACAGCAGGATAAATAGCTTCCCTGACTGAGCCTAAATTAGTCTCGGCAATTTTTAGTCTGTGATTCTGCCCCCGAAGCCCCTTGGGAATTGTAGGGAAATGTAGGGAGAGAAAATTTGGTTTTTTCCCAGCTGAATGATACCAAGATATTCCTGAAATACATTTTAAAAGGCTTTATGTTCCAAACATAATTCATTTTCTGTCAGTCACAGAAGTAAAAGGTGGAAAGTTTATTTTTATGACACAGTATCTCCTCCAATGGGCCCATTCTAGGGTGACCAACCATTGCCTCTTGCTATAGGTAGTGGAAAGAATAAGGTTGTCAGCACTGAATATATTAAACATGTCTAAAGTAGGCTGAGAATATGATTTTGATCCATTTGAGAAAATTCTTTTTAATTCTGTGTGTCTGGTTATCTCTGATCACCCTCCCAAATCCAAGTTCGGATGATTTGACATTAACTTGTTCTTTTCTTTGTCTTCATTGAAACATGGCTTTCTATCACCACATGAAAGAAGGTTGGAAGTTACCATTTCATTTGAACAATTAATAAACAAAACTAAAATATCAACCAGTCTTCACTCTGTTTAGAGAAGTGAAATCACAAATAAATTACTGTCCCCCAAGTTCAAGAGTCAGACCAGAAAACTGACAGGAGCAGAAGCCCTGTGAGAACAGGAATTGAACTCCAAAACCATCTCTAACCCATGTTTCTTCACATGCTCCAACCATGACCCCTTATGACTGTTTCTCTCCCATGACTCTCTGATCCTATAGGAAGTCTTGTGCTGTGGGCATCCTCTTTACATGCTTTTCACCTGTGGCCCCTTGAAATATCTTGAAACAGAGGCTCATGATAAGTCTGAAGCAAATTATAGATTCTTGACAGGCCTGTCCCACATGCATCTCAGTCCCATATTCTGGGTAGCCTATTTTCAACCATGACGTTTTCTCAGCACTTCATATCCAACTATCAAAAAATGCCTAGACACACTAAGAAGCTACTAAAACCAAAACAGTCTGCAATTTGTAGAGATAGAATAAAAATCATATGCATACATGGCAGGACATTGGAATCATCAAACCAGAAATTTAAAATAACCAGAGGCTGGGTTATTATCGTGAAGTGTATGTTGAAACTGGAAAGTTTCAAGCATGCAAGTGGCAGATTTTCAAAATAGTCTGCTGGTATTCATGTGGGAAATAGGCTAGGGAAAAATTAGTTGAAATGATGCTGATATTTTTATATATAGCTATATACATACCTGCCAAGTGGGCACCATTCTCATTCATGATCGCCCTTTTGGATATAACTGCTTAACCAACGTGAAACCATTCAAGTAACTCCTGTCTGTGTCTCCCTGTTCACTCAAAATTGTCACAACGACTTTGTAGTCTAAAGGATCATCCCATAATTATATAAAATAGAAATAATACACCACATCTGAAAATACTTCAAGAAATTTGCTAAGAAATAATTGATTTTGTCTGGCAACATTTCTCGTATCATGTTATTCAGTGTTATCAAAAATTTGGGGAGTTCAGATCTGTCCGAGTTTTCAAGAAGGGCATATTCATTGGTATCTAAAGGTCATGAAGTTTTATATCCTTGAAAATATACATGTGTTCTACTATGCTAATAGGGCAATAAAAATCAAGAGTTATTAATCATATGAATCTTCCATTAGGGATAATTTAACTGAAACCAAGGGATAATCCAAATTTTTAATGCATTTAGGTAAATTCAAGTAAAAGGGTCAGAGGCAGGGTTATCTAACATCTGAACATTTTATAAGAGAGAGTCTTGGACCAAGAGACACAGAGAGACACAGAGAGCAAAGGAGACACCACATAACCCTGTTTCACAGGAACAACAGCAACAGGAGGGACATGGCTAAGCAGATAGTTTAGGCAAGCAAGGAGGCAGGATCTCTCTGGACTTGATTCGCTGCGACATCAGACTGGCAAGTAGGCAGGAAGAAAGGTAGGCCAGCCAACAGGCCAACTGGACTGACCAGGCCCTCTGGATCCCCAGGCCACCAAGCTCTGTCAGACTAGCATGCAGGCTCTCTGCAGAACTTTCCACCGGGCCTTATATAGGCTTGGTGCGCCTGCCCCAAGGAGGCAGTTCACAGTTAGGGAAGTCCATTGACTGACAGACGACTTCTGTTAAAAGAGAAGCAGAAGTTTATAGTAGGTCATGGGGCTGAATTCCTACAGTTAGTATAAAACAAATATCACAATTTCTTTCATCTCCACTTTTGCAAATCTCCCTTGTTAAGTGTAACTCTACTGATTGCTTTAGACAGAGTGTATTTCTTGTCATTGATGAGGCACATTGATAATGTTTGCATTTTAGACAGAACCTTATCATTCCCCAGCCCCCAATTCTCACTGCTAGGCTGATAAAACTCTACACGTTGTTATGAAAATATGAAGCTACAAAGGGGCTTGTTGAGTTGGAGGGGTCTTGAGACAGCAAAATTCTTTCTTTGTTTTGTTTTACTTTTTGTTTTTGTTTGGTTTTGGTTTTGGACCAGCACCCAGCAGTGCTCAAGGGTTACTCCTGGCTCTGAGCTCAGAATCTCTCCTGGTAAGCTAGGAGAATCATATTGGATGCTTGGAATTGAACTCGGGTCCATCCTGGTGAGCAAAATTCTTGACCCCTCTAAGACTTGTGTTTTTCACATGCAGTAAATTACTGTTGCTTTGTATACTATGGAACACCAGTTCTAAATTTTTGTTGTATATTGTATTCGATTTTCCTAGGAAATCTTTTCGAGCTCTATGCTTAGCTTGATTTTTGGTTTATACTTTTATTATTTTTGGTCTGGGGGAGAGACCATACCCAGTGATGTTTAGGGCTTACTCCTGGCTCTGTGCTCAGGAATTACTCCTGATGGTTCTTGAGGGACCATATGGGACACTGGAGGTTGGAGCTGGGTTGGCTGCATGAAAACAAATACCTTACCCACTGTCCTATCTCTCCAGCACAGTTTTATTTCTATTTTTTAAAAAAATAAAATTCACCTTCTGTGGATTTGTATCTGTTCTCCATCTTCTGGTTTCTTTTTTACTCCTTCATCCGCATGCTTTGCAACTTCTCTTAAGTGCAACTTCTCTTAAGTGCAGCTTTGCCCATCCAACAGATGTGTCCTTGCAGGCTGCTTTAGCCTTGAGTTTGTCTTACTCTGTCATTGGTTTCCCCTGGGTTTGTTGCAAGGGTAACAGGAAATGCTACTATCTTGGGCAGTTGCTTCATTTGCTGAACAGTAGGTCTGACCCTAGTGCTTGCTGTACTGGGCAGCAAAGGCTGGGTAGATCATTTTGCTTTTCTTTGCACCTGTCCTTGCCTACAGCAAATCTGAGTGTCAAGGCTTTTTCCTATTGGTTTTAACAGTATGACATTTATAATAATGAACTAATGTTTCATGTATATTAACTGTTCTTTGTCTATGCAGGTAAATTTTTTAATTTATGATAATTTTAATATTATCTTTTACTTATTAACACAAGTACTTAAGTATTTAACAAATATAATGGAATATTTTGAGATAAAGCCAATATTACATTTTAAGGATAAACATTTTCAGGTCTATTTTTATAGGCCTATTTAGATTTTTTTAACATTTTTTTATTCCTCATTCTTACTAAATTGTGTATTTATAGGATTTACCTATTTCATATAGATTTTTAATGTATCAAGATAGAATTATTCATACTGATTTTTTAAAAATTACACTCATAAAGTGTAGTTTTTGAAATAATTCATCAATTATCATTAATTTTCATATTTTGTTTGTTTTTAGATTTGTTTTTTTGGTGTTTTTTTGTGATTTGTGACAGTGAAGAGACATTTTAGTTTGATGCAGTCCCATTTATTTATTTTTCTTTTCTTTTTAATTTTATTAAATGATTAATTAATTTTGATTAAATTATTAATTTAAATTTTAATTTTTAGACACCATGATTTGCAAAGTTGTTTTTTAATAGAATGTAAGACAAATAATGTTTCTACCTATAATCCTACTACCTCATTCCTCCACCAGTGACTCCAGGTTCCCTCCCACAAAGCAATTTGAATCCTTAATTGACAGGTACAGTTTTTTGTTTGTTTGTTTGTTTGTTTTTTGGTATTTGGGTCACACCCGGCAGCGCTCAGGGGTTCTTCCTGGCTCTACACTCAGAAATCGCTCCTGGAAGGCTAGGGAACCATATGGGATGTCGGGATTCAAACCACCGTCCTTCTGCATGCAAGGCAAACATCTTACCTCCATGCTATCTCTCCGGCCCAACAGGTACAGTTTTAAACTAAATTATTATAATTATTGTAATTTTCCACAGTATTTCTTTATATATATTACTTTATTTAAACATTGTGGTTCAAAGATGGTCCATGGTTAAGCTTCAGTCATAGAATGTACACCACCTTCACCAGTGCACATTTCCCATCACCAGTGTCCCCAGTTTCCCTCCCACCCACCCTCTCCCACTGCCTCTAAGGGCAGCCATTTTACTTATCTCTCTCACTCTCTCTCTTCCTCTTGCTCTCTTTTGACACTGTGGTTTGCACTATTGCTAATGAAGGGGTACCGTGCGTATCACTTTATCCCCTTTTAGCATCTAGTTCCTGTCCAGAGTGAACAATTCCAATTACCAGTGTCACAGTGAACCATTCACTACCTTAATTGCATTCACTTCTCCTGATTCTCTATTATCTCATATTTATTATCTCTGGATATTATTAACAAGCTTTCGTTTTTCATCTGTTCTCATATCTAAATTCTGGTATGAGAAATCACCCTCTGTCCAAAATGGAAAAGCTTTAAGAATGATCCTCAAAGGCCCATGGGCCAGGAAGGATGTAAGGATGTCAGTTGTCTGTCATCAACATGGAAGAGGTGCTACGGTGCTTTAAAATCCTGAGAGGACATATCTGTGGCATTGCTGAGCTCATCACTGTCTAACCCTCTGCCTTTTCACATCCCCCACAACTTCCCTAAGTTTTGAATTGTGCTGACTTTTGTGTATTGTTGATAAGCAGCTTGCGTGTTCCTCTTCCATCTGGTCCCTCACCTTCACTCTTTTTGGGTGAAATCCAGGTCCCACTGTCCATTCACAGAACCTAGAGTTCCAGGAAAGGAACGTGAGGAGCAGGCTCAGTCCAGGATCCTGCAACATCACGGTCACCCCTCACCTTCATCCTGACTCTTTCTGGGAATTGCTTCTTTCTGTACTTGGCAGTTATCCTGCTCTGAGGGAATGAATGATATGACTAGCATCTCTCCCCACCAGTCTCTCTTGCCCTCTAGTCTGTACCATTGGGTATTTTGAGAGTAATTGGGATAGGCACATCACTAAGTAAATAAACTATTCTATCCACTTCTCAACTTATATATTGGACAAATCACTAGATTTGTTTTAAAGCATTAAAGTGTTTTCATTGTAAAATAAATGTTAGTGGAAATTTAAGACTATGTTTCAGTGTATCAAATCCATTTCACAGTTTGAGGGGAGATAATTAAACTAACTTTCATTAGTTGCTGACTGGGCTCAGGAGTTACTTGGTCTTTTGACATTTGCAGGTGATATTTACATATGCAGGGTCTGTAAGCCTGGTGGATCTTAAATTTGGGTTGTTTTCCTCTGAACCTTTGTGATCTGGGTTCTCTGTTTCCCATGAGGGTTTTGAACACCTCTGACTGAACAGATGGGTTTTGTTTGGCTTCCAGTGAAACTCAGAAAGTCCAGCAGCCAGAAAACCCAGGAATTCTCCACTTCATTTTGTTTCTTAGCCCTTACACACATTTAATTCTGCCTGTTCTCTCCCCAAAGTGGCAAAAGCAAGCAATGGTGACCTTTCTCTGTTCCGCTTACCCACAACATGCTCTCTCTAAAATTCCCTCTGTGGTTTGACTGGGTGTCCCTTTCTGGCCCTATGATCCTTTATTTCTAGGTTTAATCTGCTCCTGTACCCATTCATTTGCCTTTTCATAGACATGAAATTAATACTTAGGGAAGGATCTTCAGTTAATTTTTATTTCCCTGAAACTGTGCTATACTCCATTAACAAGTCAGAGCTCTGCTTACTCAAAAGAGAAAACTCTGAAGCCTGCTCTATACACATAGGTAAGAGTCCATACAATTTTGGCTCTGTTTAATAGTAGAGAAAATAAGTAGCAGCAAAATGGTTTATGCAAAAAAAAAAAATTTAAGAAAGTAACTCAATCTATTTTTTTATAACTAAATACCTACAAATAGCTCTAAAACAACCCTTAATGCTTTCCCCATTCCTATTGCCATGTCCTAAAATAAAATTGCAGTATAGGAATTTCCAGTTATTGAGCAATTAATGTGTATCAGTACTGTATATGTATATACAGTACAGTAGTGTATATGTACTGGCCATTTTACCTTGATATTTTAAAATGCAAAACATACAGTTAAGAAATGGATCTGTATGTTCAACAAACAAGAGCTCCAATTCCAGAAGTCTGACTGAGACAACCGCAACTGAACCGGTCTTCCGTAAGCATAACGAAAGACTTTACCCCAGGCCCCGTTCTAGGAGCAACATAACGACCAAGAACACCAACTACAGAAGATAGATTAAAACGACACTGAAGAAGCATAACTGCTAGAACCACAAAGAAAGATTTCATAAACTCCATTCCCTGAGCTGCACAGCCACCAAGATCTCTAGAAAAAGAGGTCTGATTTTACCATCCAAGACATAGCAGAAGTCTTCCACACACCACGAAAGCAGCAAGGAGTCTAGATCATGCAAGGAGTCTAGAGTTAATCCCATGACAGTATACTTCAGGGGTGGAGAAACCCTGTATCTCTTAGGTCAAGGGAAGTCCTCTACAATATCCCCAATAGTTACTGTGCCTATGCATGGGGAATAAAGAAAAGGAGAAGAAAAAAAAAGCACAAAACAATTATTTTTCCACATGTTTATTTATCGATTCATTGATATTTTTTGACGTCTTTATTTTGGTGTGGAGATTACAGTTGATGTCTCCAATATTATTTTATTTTATTTTGTCTTGTCTTTCTCTTTCTTTTTGCACTTGAGCATGATTTGATTTCAGAACCGAGACTATTGTGTGGTGCCTGTCTTTATTGCTGTAGTGCTCACCGGTTATTTAATTCGATATTTTTTTCTGTATTGTTGTGGTATTTCAATTACCTTTTTCACGTCCTCTCTCAAACTGAGGTTGGAAGCCTCTAGAGGGACTCTGCCCATTTTCAGCGTATTTGACTTTTGACTTCTTTTTTTTTTTCCTCTTATTTTGTACCCCAATCTATTGCTTTTCTTTCCTTCAAACAAAACCACATACCTCAATTTTTCTAGCTCTGCCTCTTAAATAGAGGGGGAAACAAGGGAGGGTTCTAGGACCAAACAGATGTGATCACTAATAGTAAGCCAGACAAAGAGGGGTCCACCTACTCTAGCAGCCCGGAGGGTGATGGTGGGGTATATGGGCTGTAGAAAGGAAACTGGAATGGGGGGAGGACATAGTTGGTGATGGGTATTCCCCTGATTCAATGTTAATATGTACCTAAAATACTACTGTGAAAGATATGTAAGCCATTATGGAAAAAAATTGTGTTTTTAATCAGAAACTTTCTTTGACTTACATGTATTATTATTATATCAATTATATTATATGTTATGTTATGTCACTATATTGTTATGTTAGTTTACCTCATTATGTTATTATTATATGTTATGTTATGTCACTATATTATGTTATGTTAGTTTACCTCATTATGTTAATCAATTTTGTCTCTTGAATAAATTCTTACAATAAAGAAAAAGAAATGTATCTGTGATGAATATATCAGTTAAGAGAAAATAATACCATCTAATGAATTTTACATAAACTATGACATATCAAATTGATGTCATTTTCTTTGTGCTTTGAAAAATGTCTATTATCAAAGTCTCTGCATGAAAAAGTCACTTAAAATAGGGCCAGAGATAGAGTACAGAGTATCAGGCAATTTCCTTGCATGCAGCCAACTCAGGTTCAGTCTTGTGTTCATTGTGAATGACCCCTGAGCATTGATCCAGGAGTAGTCCCTGAAAACTGCCAGGCCCGAAAGCAAAAACAAGAAAAGAAGAAAGATTTTTTTGACTTCTGTTCTGTTTTGAGGCTGGGTAGAACCACTCAAACTCCAAAACTTTTGAAATCTTAGCTTTATAACCATAGTTGTAATAGAAGCGAGGTTGAAAGTGGCTGATTATGGTATTTTAATCTAGCAAGTATGTGTGGACTTGGGAACTTGGGAAATAGGCATTCTAGACATTGGGTATAAACTATTGCCATAATTCAACATAGGGTCAAAACATTGTAGTAAAATATGGTGGTTATGGGAATAGAAAGAAAGAGTAAGAAATAATGAGAATGGATGAGCTGTCAGAGGAAGAACCAGTAGGATGCTATGCTAGGAAAATCCATAAAGAAAGGTTGTCCAAGGCAGGAGGTGGTGTTCGAATTAGTGAAGCAGTTTTTCTACAGCTGCCTTGAAGTGAGCTGAGGTTTCAAACTCGGTGAGGCTTTCATATCACCTCAAAGGGGTTCCAAATTGCAGCCACACAAGAAAGACAAGTCCTAGAGTAGATGGAGCTCGGGTTCTGGTCTTCCAGTGTAGAGATGCTGACAATCACTGTTGCGGTTTTGGTGAAGTGAAGCAACGCAGACTCATATATAGTAGGTGCTATTGGCTTCCAGCGACACTGTTCCTTGGTCGCCATAACTCTGGACATAATTCTGAGCAGCTTGCTGTACAAATGGGAAAGCAGATTCAGAGAGGTGAATAGAATAGCAGAGTCTGAAAACAAATCATAGGGCCTGAGAGAGGCACAAGAACCTGCTATATATCTGAAGCATGTGCAGAAAATTTATCAGAATAGCAGAATGATAAAAAAAAAAGGTGTCTTCTAGTGGCCTTGAAGGTAAGAAGAGCCTGCATGAGGTCTACTCAATGACGACATGTTGGCGGCCTTCAACCTTCAATGGATTGGACTTTGTGCAAGGTCCCAGACAAATATTACAAAATTAGGCCCATCCTGCCAGTAAATGGGTCAGACAGCTGGTAAAGATGAGGAAAGGAAACTGTAGTACGAGGAGATGGGGAAATGAGACTATAGCACCACAGTGGATGAGAATATAATACTGAAGCACAACAGTGAGGAAAAAAGATACTGTAGTAACAGTGATAATATAATACAAAAAGATGAGGAAATGAAACACCACACAATGAAAAGTGAACAATAGTTGAGCACAACAGACAGTTGAGGAAAAGATAATATAAGCACAACAGAAGGTGAAAAAAATTTTACTATAGTGCAACAAACCTTAAGGAAACCATACTGTAGCACAGACACCATACTGTAGCATTTCTAACTTGAAATCTGTGAGATGTCTGAGGTAAATCTCTCCTCCCTTGTGGCAGCTTCAGAAAATGATGTATATTTTACTCATGTTTTTTATATAAGTGAGTCAAAGTCAGTAACAGAACGATGCTGATACACATGGGGATCGGTCTTTACCAGAAAAATTAGAGTTTTGATGAACACACAACCCAGGGGTGTGCTCCTGGGCTTGCAAACAGATTTCTGCAGTGGGAGATTTCATTCTTTCATCCGGTGTGTTCTCCCCCCAAAATTTGGTGTGGTCATATGCACACTGAGCATGCTTGGCATTCACCCATTTCTGGGGCTGCAAATGACTAAGACTAAAATATCCCTATGAAATTTTAATTTTATATTGGGAAGTTTTCTTGCCACACTAAGATCCAGTTTGGTTCATACAGATCTAAGTAAACAGGAACTGGGAGCCAGTCATAGAGAAGCCGATGGCACAATTGCCATAGCTGTGCGGGGGTACCAATGTGAACTGGACATTCACGTGTAGAAGACAGTGTCCAAGATGCCCTTCTACAGTGCTCAAGCAGTTCTCCAACTGCTTTGATCTCCCTCATTTGAACTGCACATGCTGTGTGTGGGAGTCTGAGTGCGTGTGGAACAGCAGTGTCTGAGGAAATGTCACCAAACATCACCCTCTGCTTTGAGGCCTGAAAACATGGCGGGGTCAATGCCTCCCAGAAGGCAAACCCTGGGAATCTGGCTCAGGCATCCTAAAATACACAAGAGACTCTCATCGCCCAGTGGAAAAAAACTGCCACTCTGGCAGATGTGGGGCAAAGCCTCTTCCTGTGATAAGCATCGTGGATGGGGAACAGCTGAAAAAACACCAAGACTGCCTCAGCCACCAAAATATCTGCCAGCCTTACTGTCAGCACACATTTCTCCCGTGGGCAGCTGCAGGGGGGATCTCAGGAGATTGATTTTGCGAATCTGGGCTCAGAACAAGGGGAATGAACCTCCTTATGGCCCCGTGTGAAGGCTTGTCCTTGGACTCTCCCCCCTCTGATGACCTGGTGAGGGCAGGCAAAGTTGACCTAGAGTGGGCAGAAACTGGAATAAAACAAGGAATAGTCATCTGTGTGTCATCCCAACAGACTGCACACATCAGGTGCACACATCCATGAGCCGTGTCATTTTTGCTGCTCACATTCCTCCAGTTGCAACATGCATGTGGTTGTATTTTATCCTTTACAGCGACTGCCCTACCCTGCATGGGAGAAATTCTGCTGTCTGAGCATTGGCATTGCGAAGTGCTCTATACTGATGACAGATTTATCAATGACCTTGTTGATAAGGGCTGATGGCCATGCAGTTATTTGAGGGATTTTGTTGTTGTTGTTGTTGTTGTTGTTTGGAGGCCACACTCATTGGTACTCATTGGTTCCTCCTGGCTCTGCACTCAGATAGTGTCACACCTGGTGGTACTTGGGAGACCTTATGAGATTCTGGAATAAAACCTGGTTGGCTGTGTGCAAGGCAAATGCCCTCCCAGCTCTGCTATCACTCCAGTCCCCTGGAGTTATTTTATTTAAAATTTTCTGGCTTCTGAGTCACCCATACTATGAAGGACATGAAGTCTCTGATGTACTGTTGTTCTATTTTATAGCTAATGAAAAAAAGGGGGGGTCACAGAAGGTTAATTTGCTGAAACCACAAGATACTAAACCTAAGCAGGTTTCTAGTTCGTGTGTGTGTGTGTGTGTGTGTGTGTGTGTGTGTGTGTGTGTGTGTGAGAGAGAGAGAGAGAGAGAGAGAGAGAGAGAGAGAGAGAGAGAGAGAGAGAGAGAGAGAGAGAGAGAGAGAGAGAGAGAGAGAGAGAGAGAATGACAGACAACAGACAGGCAGGCAGAGTGAGAGAGAGTAACTTTGCCCTCATTCTGCCTTTCTGGACTTCCTGTCTTTCAAAAATATGTGGTGATAAGATTCCCATTCTTGCTGATTCAGACGGGAGATGCTTTGTATGGATTTTTGAGACAATTCCAAGCATCTGCTTCTCAGTAGAAAGCGTTTTGTTACATGATACACTAACTTCTGCTCCAGTGTTCACTGTACAGCATCACTTCTACCACTTACCCACTTGTGCTACCTTGAGAAAGTGATTTGAACCATTTAGGCTTTAACTTTTTCATCTGTGAGTGTCATTAAAATATCTTAAAGTTAATTGTCTTTAAAGTGATTACTTAGCCATTTCCCAGCTCCCCAGGCCCTTCCCAGCTTTTCCTAATCTTCAGAATCCAACTCCAGTCCTTTACCTTCTTCTTCCTCAGGCTTAATACATTTCCTCAGCATTTGGTTCCTAGGATCATTGTGAGCTTTGGTCCCTCATTTCTCTCCTCCCACCTAAAACTGTGTCTGCAGTAGTAATCTGCTCTGTGTTTCTTTCCTTAGCTATCGAAATGGGGGCAGTAATTATACACATAGGGTCCTGAGGGAGATTGCAAATGTAGAATATGTGTGCAGGTGTGGCCCTTAGTGGCCAAGTATCCAGTTATCAGTTATCATAGCTGCTGTGACTGAGGGTTTTGTTCTAACCTTGACCCATATCGGTCTGCAAGTCTGTATTTCCAGCTGCCTCCTCACTTTGCCTTTATCTGGCCTTGCTCCTGTATTTTCCACGTCTTCTATTTAGTAGCTTTTTTCCCTTCTTAACAAAAATCAGCAGTTCTCTCACATCTCAGAGAAACACCTTCTTCTCCTGCTTGGAAAGCTCTCACCAAGTCATCTGCCTTTCCCCTTTGCCTCATGTCACCTTCCCTCTACAACGCGCATACCTGCTGCATCCACTTTCCTTCACTTTCTAGCTTCTAGCCCAAGAGGGTACACTTTCTCTTTCTGTTTCTTTTTCTTTTCTTTTTATTTTTTTTGATTTTTGGGCCACACTTGGTGATACTCAGGTGTTACTCTTGGCTACGAGCTCAGAAATCACTCCTGGTTTGGGGGACCATATGGGATGCCGGAGGATCGAACCGAGGTCCATCCTGGGGCAGCCGGGTGCAAGGCAAATGCCCTACTGCTGAACCATCGCTCCAGTCCCACACTTTCTGTTTCTTAGGGTGTTTTTATGCCTCAGGTATTGCAGGTCAATAGTCACCTTCTTGTAGACAATTTCTCTCATTCCTTCCCTTCCTGTCTTTCTTGTAGTCATTCCTTTTATCTTTGGGTAATTTTATTCATTTATACAATATACATGAATACCAAGTGGGTTTGGTATTCAATTTATATTTAGTAGTCAGATTTATGTAGAATTAATGAAAGTGGCACTGATAATAATAATAATCTACTAAGCCCAAAGTGTATATATATATATATATATATATATACATATATATATATTGGTTTTTCAACCACACCTGGTGGCACTCAGGGGTTACTCCTGGCTATGCACTCAGAAATTGCTCCTGGCTTGAGGAACCATATGGGACTCCAGGGGATCAAACCATGATCCGTCCTAGGCTAGTGCACACAGGCAGACACCTTACGACTTGTGCCACCTCTCTGGCCCCACAAAGTAGAATTTTTTGTGAATTAAGTAGCTTTCAGTATCTCCAGATTGTTATATTATAGGTATAGACATACTCGGTGTCC
Source organism: Suncus etruscus (assembly GCF_024139225.1). Classification (NCBI taxonomy): domain Eukaryota; kingdom Metazoa; phylum Chordata; class Mammalia; order Eulipotyphla; family Soricidae; genus Suncus; species Suncus etruscus. The sequence goes on along the minus strand of NC_064855.1, from coordinate 7,131,074 downwards.
ATAAGTGAAATGTTACTGACCCCTTTTTGGAAATCCAGGGCCTCCCCTTGGAAGTAAAGGCCATTTGATGGTTCCCAGCTGATAGTGGGCTGTGCTCTGACATATTCATCTCTCATATTCCTGATTACCATTCACAGGACTTACAATTGTAACACAGTAAAGACATCTTTGAAAAGGCTCGTCTCTGCTTTCCTCATCAGTTTTTGTGCGTAGAGGGACTGTGGAGTCAGCAGAGACAACAAAACTAGCCTGTTAGTGGTGCTGGGGCTCATCAACACAGCCCTACAAACTATAGAGCCCTTCTTTCTGGATCTACGCGATTCATGGAGATATAAGTGGATTCATCACTTCTGGTTCACTTTTTTTGTTTTTAACTTGATTGATTGATTGGTTGGTTGGTTGGTTTTTGAGCCACACCAGGTGGCGCTCAGGGATTACTCCTGGCTCTGCACTCAGAAATTGCCCCTGGCAGGTCAGGGGCCCATATGCAATGCCAGGAATTCAACCGGTTCCCTCCAGGGTCAGTCTCATGCAAGGCAAACGCCCTACCACTGTGCTATCTCTCCAGCCCCTCTGTTTCACTTTTTGATTTGTTTGTTGCTCTATTCACTCATTCATATGTTTCTAGAGTTTTGAAATGGACTTTGCTGAATCATTTTTTCAGTCACAATGACTTAGTTCTAGGGAATAAAACACAGAATCCCCAGTAAGTTCTTTACAGCAGCAAGCCCTTGCCTGGAAGTGCAGACTATTTTTTATCATGGACCTTCCTGTTTTGGATGATGCAGCTCTAGTCTGGGCTCTTCACCCTATCCCCTGATCTAGGGTCACTCTCTGAGGATTACACAGGTGAGCTGGGTGGTGGCTCTTGTGTAGCACACATGCTACCTGGCTTCATCCCTGCCACTCAGAAGCCCAGGGTACAGCTCATTGGCACTGGCCGAGTTCTGCCAGGTCTGATCCCAGGCTCCTCACGGCTAGCTATGGCCCTAGTTGTTTAAGAAAAAAACTGTAAAAAGAAGAGTGGTAGGCTCTTCCTGTTTCCCTAACCTCCTCTTTTAAAATGTTAATCCCACCTGGATGATCAGACCTGCCCATACCTGGGATGGGGTAGGTTGTTTTAAATAAAGAAAAGTAGTCTGGCTTGGGGCAGGTGAGGGAAGAAGCTGCAAAAAGCAGAGAGAGTGGGGCAGCAGAAAGCTTAGCAGAGAAGCACATGTGAAGAAAAGCATATGGCAGAGAGGGGCCATGGAATAAAAGCAAGCTGACTCCTATAAAACTTTAATTGACTGCTTGTGAATTATTTCTCTGTCATACCCTACTTCATCAAAACCCCCTAAGAACAACCTAAGGGGTTAGAAACACAGTGCCCGGGGTGGCCTCACCCAACTTGTGGACTTTATTCTTTATATTTTCTATTTTAATCAACACCCTGTTACCTATTTTTACCTTTACTTTCATGTTTTCCCCATTGGACAGCCTCCTCCCCAATCTCTCATGTAAAGAAAACATGGTTCTTCAAGTTTCCTTTCATGCTGCTGTCTCTTTCTGCACTTCTTCTTCATTGATATGCTGCTCTGTGTTTCTGCCTTCCTCTCCAAACTGCTGACGGCAGAAACGGCTTCAGAGACAGCACAGATGGGGCCTGGGCACCAAGTCTGATCAACTCAGAGACAGGGGACAGTGTGATTGCTGGAGTGAATACTTGAAAAGACCAAGGATCCTTAAAAACTTGAAGCTGAAATTAAATGAGACCATAAAAATGCAAATCCCCAGCAAATTCCACTTTGTTAAGTGAGACACGCTATTCCTCCAGGGATCAGAGTTTCTAGCCATTTAAAACTTCAACTTTAAACTAAGGAAACATCAGCCTGAGAACTGAGTCTTCCCTTTGCAGTTAAGTTTAGAGTCTGAAGTGAACAGCATAGACTAGAAGGTTTCCAAGGGTCCCTCATGAACAAGCTAGCCAGAAAGCTTCAAAGAACATTACACCCTGCTGATGTCCGAGGTCATCAATCTTTTCCTTGACCATCTTTCTCTCCCTGGAAGAACAACATCATTGGTGGTGGATGCCTGGGATGGTCGATTGATTGCTATTTGCAAGTCACTTCTACATAAATAAAGTTTATGGAGGTATTCTGTTTCCAGTGATAGATTTAACCAGGAAATCAACTATTTCCGGATAATAATCTTGAACAACATCTTGAAGTGTCTCCTCTTCATTTGCTCATCCCCTTTGCCAACTGCCAGTTGAATGAGTCAGTTGTTACTCAAGTGTTATACAAATCTCCAGAGTAAAGGGTGAGCTGCAGTACTCTTTTTTTTGGGGGGGGGGGGAGGATTGTGCCAGGTTGCATAATAAATAGAAAGTAGCTATAACAAGACTCAGTAAGCATTTGACAAATGCCAACTATTATTTGCTCTTTGTCTAGTGTCTGTGTCTGCAGATGATTTCCAACAATGTAGTAGTTACAGGCAGTTAATAATGATTACATGACCAACAGGTCATCCCAGATATCACCAGGTGATCACAGAGTAATGCCCTAACCTGTGGCACATCTGACACAACCTCCTGTGACAGAACATGAGAAGACTATTAACTTACTCTTGAGCTTTAACTGAGAGAGGAGTTCCACTTTCTTTTCATGATTGCATGTTCTTTCTAGAATAGACGTCATTTGGGCATGACTTGTTCTTGGAGAGGAAGTAAGTGTAAAAGGAAATTATATCTGGAAGCTTTAGTCTTCAGCTTTACCATCCCTAACATTTAAAAACATGTTTTCTTTTTTCTTTTTTTTTTCGGTTTTTGGTTTTTGGGCCACACCCAGCGTTGCTCAGGGGTTACTCCTGGCTATCTCCTCAGAAATAGCTCCTGGCAGGCACGGGGGACCATATGGGACACCGGAATTCGAACCAACCACTTTTGGTCCTGGATCGGCTGCTTGCAAGGCAAACACGGCTGTGCTATCTCTCCGGGCCCTAAAAACATGTTTCCTTAAACTTTCATGTGGCCAAATATTGGGCAAGTGTATAGAGCACTTGTGTGAAGATTAGTGTTACTTTTTCTTATGGTCCATGTTTTTATTTTCTTTTCCTTTTTTTATAATTTTTGTTTTTTGTTTTTGGTTTTTGGTTTTTGGGCCACACCCAGTAACGCTCAGGGGTTACTCCTGGCTATGTGCTCAGAAGTTGCTCCTGGCTTGGGGGACCATATGGGACACCGGGGGAATCGAACCGCGGTCCGTCCAAGGCTAGCGCAGGCAAGGCAGGCACCTTACCTTTAGCGCCACCGCCCGGCCCCTCCTTTTTTTTATAATTTTTATTGTGACCAAAGTGGATTACGAATCTTTCATAGTATTATTTAAGGTACTTGGTGACAATGAATCAGGGCCATTCTCATCACCAGTGTTGTCCTCCCTCCACCCCTGTTCCCAGCATGCATCCTATATCACTCCCCTTTGCCCTCTTGACTGCTAGTATAACTGTTCCCCTCTATGTATAGCTTATTGTAGATTGGATATTGATTTTGCTGTTGTTGGTTTTTTGTTTGTTTGTTTTGGGGCCACACCCATTGACGCTCAGGGGTTACTCCTGGCTATGTGCTCAGAAATCTCTCCTGGTTTGGGGGGACCATATGGGATGCCAGGGGATCGAACCGCAGTCCATTCTAGGCTAGCGCTTGCAAGGCAGATGCCTTACTTCTAAAGCCATCGCTTTGGCCCCTCTGCTGTTGTTGAAACTTTGGGTTTGATGTTTAAGTCTGATCATTTTTTATTTCCACTCAGTGTTCATACTACTGTTTGGTCCTGGCACCATCCATTTATTTCCCCTCAATTTATGAGGCAGAAAATAAACTGGTCCCATCTTAACCACTACTCTTCTTTTTTGCTCTCTTGCTCTCTATCTCTCCTCTCTCTATTTCTCTGTCTCTCCCTCTCCCACTATTTGCTGAAAGCCTGGTTGTTGCAATTAGAAAGAAGGATAATGTCTCCAATCTGGATGAGCTGAGAGGTGTTGAATACTGAGACCTTGTTAATTCATGGTCTCCCAGAAAGTGGAAATAGTCCCTGTCCCTGCATCTCAGAGTCCTGAGGTTTTCACCCAACAGTCCTGCAGGATCCCACAAGGAAGTCAGTAAGGAGCACTCAGGAGACAGGCTAGGTTTAAGTTCAGGCTCAGGCATTTTCTAATTTGCCTTGAGAAACTAGTTAAATGCTCACCTGTAAAAAGGGGCCAACTCGAACCTTTGCAAAAGCTGGCTCCCTGTGTGTGACACCAGGCGGGGAAAATCCGCGAAAGTACACCGGCCCAGTGGGGCTCAGCTGTGAAAGACTGTGAGTGTGACCTGTCTATGTCTGTCTACTGTCCTCTTGCGTGAAACTCTTGCGAGTGGGGCAAAAAGAGGCTCAGAGGAGCACGGCCGCTCCGCTTCGCTACGCGGCCGTGCACTCTTTCTAAGGAAAGAACTCCATTGCAACAAGAAGGAAAAATCACACTAAGAACGGCGCTATATCACAGAAGCAAACATTTCTCTCTGGACTGTCTTCTCTGTTGCATGCTCGGGCCTAAGATTTGACCCAGTGTGAGGCTTCATCCACGGAGGACTCCCCTCCCTTAGAGGCAAGTCAGCCCATCCAGAAAGGGAGGAGCCAGAGGAGTGTGATGCCTACATCATATAGACAATGAATACCACTACAACACGTAGAAAAACCCACAATACAAGTGTGACAATGGGGAAACAACGCAGGCCAGCATCAGACATAGAGAATGAAGATGACAATTCTGAGGACCAGATAATGACTGAACAACTAATCAACCTCTCAGATAAGGACTTTAGACTAGCAATATGGAAGGTGCTCAACAGACTCCAAGAAACCATGGATCGAGTTGAACAGAACACTAATAAGAACCAAGAAAATATGAAGGCAGAAATGACAAAACTCCAAACTGAAATAACATGTCAACTAACAGGACTGAAAAAGTCAGTAAACGAAATGAATGACAAAATGGATAAGCTCTGGGACAGGGTATCAGAAGCTGAGAATAGACTTGGTGCTGTGGAAGATGAGATACATAACAATTCCATACAGCAGGAGAGATTGGACAAAAAACTTAAAGCAAATGAGCAGACAATGGAAAAATTAGTCAAAGAATGGGAACAGACGAAAATAGAAGTCTATGATAAGATCAACAGAAACAACTTAAGAATCATTGGAGTCCCAGAGACCCAGGAAGAAAATTTCCAGGAAGAATCAATGGTCAAGAACATCATTAAAGAGAAACTTCCAGAGCTAAAGAATATATGTGATCAAATCCTGCATGCCCAAAGAGTACCAACCAAAAGAGACCCCAGAAAAACCACCCCAAGACACATCCTAGTCACAATGACAAATCCCACAGATAGAGACAGAATTCTGAAAACAGCAAGATCAAAAGGGGAAATCATGTTCAAGCAAGCTTCCCTGAGATTTACAGCAGACCTGTCACCAGAAACGCTCAATGCCAGAAAGCAGTGGTGGGATATTGTGACAAGACTGAATGAAATGAATGCTTCACCCAGAATACTATACCCAGCAAAACTCACTTTCCGGTTTGATGGAAGAATACATGGTTTCACAGACAAAAAACAGCTCAGAAACTTCACAGACACAAAACCAGTCTTAAGAGAAAAACTGAAAGACCTAATCTAAGACAAGACTACCCAAAAGACACACCAAATTTTGAAATAAAGATGGCGTTAAATCCCAGGACAATTCTTTCTCTCAATGTCAATGGACTAAATGCACCAGTTAAGAGACACAGAGTGGCTAAATGGATCAAAAAACTCAATCCAACCTTCTGCTGCCTACAAGAAACGCACCTGAATAGTCAGAACAAACATAGACTCAAAATAAAAGGCTGGAGAAAAGTTATCCAAGCAAACAACACCCATAAAAAAGCTGGAGTGGCCATACTAATATCAGATAATGCAAACTTTACACTCAGGAAGGTTGTAAGGGACAAAGACGGACATTTTATATTAATCAAGGGGTACGTAGAGCAGGAAGAATTCACTCTCCTAAACATATATGCACCGAATGAGGGGCCAGCAAAATATTTAATACAACTGTTGACAAATCTGAAAAATAATATCAACAACAACACAATAATTGTGGGGGACCTTAACACGGCTTTGTCAACACTGGACAGGTCAACCAGACTGAAACCCAACAAGAATATACTAGACCTGAGGAGAGAAATGGAAGAAAGAGGCCTAGTGGATATATATAGGACACTCCATCCCCAGAAACCTGGATACACATTCTTCTCCAATGTACATGGGACATTCTCCAGGATAGACTACATGCTGGCACATAAAACATACCTCCATAAGATCAAGAGGATAGAAATTTTGCAGACTACCTTCGCTGACCACAAGGCCCTGAAATTATTTGTGAACTCCAAAGGGACTCAGAAGAAACACTTTAACACCTGGAAGTTAAACAGCCTCATGCTCAATAACCAGTGGGTCCGAGATGAAATCAAGGAGGAAATAAAAAGGTTCCTGGAAACAAATGACAATAAAGACACAAACTATCAGAACTTATGGGACACAGCAAAAGCAGTACTGAGAGGAAAATTTATAGCTTTGCAAGCACACATCAGGAAGGAAGAAGGAGCTTACCTGAGTAGCTTAATGACACAGCTAAAAGAACTAGAAAATGCTCAACAAAAGGACCCAAGAATAGGAAGACAGAAGGAAATAACAAAGCTGAGAGCAGAAATCAACGAAGTGGAAACTCAAAAAACAATCCGAAAGATCAACGAAAGCAGAAGTTGGTTCTTTGAAAAAATAAACAAGATTGATAGACCACTGGCAAACCTAACAAAGAAAGAGAGAGAGAGAGAAACTTGATAACTCGTATCAGGAATAAAAAAAGGAGAGATCACTACTGATATGACAGAGATTCAAAGGGTAATCAGAAACTACTTTGAAAAACTCTACGCCACTAAAAATGAGAACCTGGAAGAAATGGATAAATTCTTGGACTCTTATAATCTTCCACGGTTGAAGGAAGAGGATGTAGCATATCTAAACACCCCCATCACCATTGATGAAATTAAAACAGTAATCAAATGTCTGCCGAAAAACAAAAGCCCAGGTCCAGATGGATTCACTAATGAATTCTATCAAACTTTCCAAGAGGAACTACTGCCAATCTTGGCAAGACTCTTTCATGAAATTGAACAAACAGAAACACTTCCAAATAGCTTTTATGAAGCCAACATCACGTTGATACCTAAACCAGACAGAGACGCTACCAAAAAAGAAAATTACAGACCAATATCACTGATGAATGCAGATGCAAAGATCCTCAACAAAATCCTGGCAAATAGGATTCAATGCCTCGTTAAGAAGATCATCCACTACGATCAAGTAGGTTTCATCCCAGGAATGCAAGGCTGGTTTAACATCCGTAAATCTATCAACATAATACACAACATCAATAACAAGAAAAATAAAAACCACATGATCATATCAATAGATGCAGAGAAAGCATTTGATAAGGTCCAACACCCATTCTTGATCAAAACTCTCAGCAAGATGGGAATGGAGGGAACCTTTCTCAATATAGTGAAGGCCATCTACCACAAGCCAGTGGCAAATATTATCCTCAATGGAGAAAAACTGAAAGCCTTCCCTCTAAATTCTGGCACAAGACAAGGCTGTCCTCTCTCACCACTCCTATTCAACATAGCACTGGAAGTACTTGCTATAGCGATTAGGCAAGAAAAGGATATCAAGGGAATCCAGATAGGAAAGGAAGAAGTCAAGCTCTCACTGTTTGCAGATGACATGATACTCTACTTAGAAAACCCTAAAGACTCTATCAAAAAGCTTCTAGAAACAATAGACTCATATAGCAAGGTGGCAGGCTACAAAATTAACACACAAAAATCAATGGCCTTTCTATATACCAATAGTAATAAGGATGAAATGGACATTAAGAAAACAACCCCATTCACAATAGTACCACACAAACTCAAATATCTTGGAATCAACTTGACTAAATATGTGAAGGACCTATACAAAGAAAACTATGAAACTCTGCTCCAAGAAATAAGAGAGGACACACGGAAATGGAAACACATACCCTGCTCATGGATTGGCAGGATTAACATCATCAAAATGTCAATACTCCCCAAGGCATTATACAGATTTAATGCCATCCCTCTAAAGATACCCATGACATTCTTCAAAGAAGTGGATCAGACACTTTTGAAATTCATTTGGAACAATAAACACCCTCGAATAGCTAAAGCAATCATTGGGAAAAAGAATATGGGAGGAATTACTTTTCCCAACTTTAAACTGTACTACAAAGCAACAGTTATCAAAACAGCATGGTATTGGAATAAGGATAGGTCCTCAGATCAGTGGAATAGGCTTGAATACTCAGAAAATGTTCCCCAGAGATACAACCATCTAATTTTTGATAAAGGAGCAGGAAATCCTAAATGGAGCAGGGAAAGCCTCTTCAACAAGTGGTGTTGGCACAATTGGATAGCCACTTGCAAAAAATTAAACTTAGACCCCCAGCTAACATCATGTACAAAGGTAAAATCCAAATGGATTAAAGACCTCGATATCAGCCCCAAAACCATAAGATATATAGAACAGCACATAGGCAAAACACTACAGGACATTACAGGCATCTTCAAGGAGGAAACTGCACTCTCCAAGCAAGTGAAAGCAGAGATTAACAGATGGGAATATATTAAGCTGAGAAGCTTCTGCACCTCAAAGGAAATAGTGCCCAGGATACAAGAGCCACCCACTGAGTGGGAGAAACTATTCACCCAATACCCATCAGATAAGGGGCTAATCTCCAAAATATACAAGGCACTGACAGAACTTTACAAGAAAAAAACATCTAACCCCATCAAAAAATGGGGAGAAGAAATGAACAGACACTTTGACAAAGAAGAAATACGCATGGCCAAAAGACACATGAAAAAATGTTCCACATCACTAATCATCAGGGAGATGCAAATCAAAACAATGATGAGATACCACCTCACACCCCAGAGAATGGCACACATCACAAAGAATGAGAATCAACAGTGTTGGCGGGGATGTGGAGAGAAAGGAACTCTTATCCACTGCTGGTGGGAATGCTGTCTAGTTCAACCTTTATGGAAAGCGATATGGAGATTCCTCCAAAAACTGGAAATCGAGCTCCCATACGATCCAGCTATACCACTCCTAGGAATATACCCTAGGAACACAAAAATACAATACAAAAACCCCTTCCTTACACCTATATTCATTGCAGCTCTATTTACCATAGCAAGACTCTGGAAACAACCAAGATGCCCTTCAACAGACGAATGGCTAAAGAAACTGTGGTACATATACACAATGGAATATTATGCAGCTGTCAGGAGAGATGAAGTCATGAAATTTTCCTATACATGGATGTACATGGAATCTATTATGCTGAGTGAAATAAGTCAGAGAGAGAGAGAAAAACGCAGAATGGTCTCACTCATCTATGGGTTTTAAGAAAAATGAAAGACACCCTTGTAATAATAATTTTCAGACACAAAAGAGAAAAGAGCTGGAAGTTCCAGCTCACCTCAGGAAACTCACCACAAAGAGTGATGAGTTTAGTTAGAGAAATAACTACATTTTGAACTGTCCTAATATTGAGAATGTATGAGGGAAATGTAGAGCCTTTTTAGGGTACAGGCGGGGGTTGGGTGGGGAGGAGGGAGATTTGGGACTTGGGTGATGGGAATGTTGCACTGGTGATGGGTGGTGTTCCATTTATGACTGAAACCCAAACACAATCATGTATGTAATCAAGGTGTTTAAATAAAAAAAAAAGGGGGCCAACTCATTGTGAGGATCACAAGAATCAATCCATGCAGAGTATGAAACATCCATGTGTACTGAAGAGACTCAGAGAGGACTGTCTTCTGTGACTCAGTCCTAGCTCTTCAGCTCCCAACTCAAGTGCTGCTTCATTATGACTGGCAGCAAAGCCCTGACTTCATTGCTGCCTGCCCCAAGCAGTCTCAGAGGGCACCTCGTTCCATGGCTAGTGTTGTAGAGAACTAGAGAATAAACAATGAACAGTTTAAAACGTGATGCAGTCCAAGTTACAGTCTCCTAAGGACTATAATCCTGTGGCAAAGCAGGAGAGCGAATTTTAGAAAAGGAAGCAGAAGTAACCAGAGCTAAGGTAATCCTAAAGTTGTCTATGACCTCTGCCTAGACAGTAGGTCCATAGTAAGGTGGCTGAATGCAGTGGAGAATCATTCCCTTGAATGGTTGAGACTATGAGAAAAAGTACCAGGATGATGATGTCAGAAGTCCTTTCAGGAGAGTGCACATGAAGAAGATAGAAATAAAATGAGCATGGGGCTGGTTTTGTGGCTCATGATAGATGCTGAGTTAAAGCAAGCAGACACCCCTCAGTCTGTGAGCACCATACCTGAAGGTAGGATCTAATGAGACTTGGGCAATTGGGACGTCATCTGTCTTATCCAGCCTCACAACCCTGGGAGACTGAGAAGTAATTGTGAATATGAGAGATATTGTGAAAAGGAAAAGGACAGAACTGGAAAATAATAAAAGAGTCTGAAGCATACAAAGTATGGCTTATTAATATATTTCGGGGGTACACCTGTCACTGCTCATGGATCACTCCTGGTAGTGCCCAGGGGATCATATGTAGTGACAGGAATTGGTACACAGTCTATTCTATGCAAATCAAGCACTGAAGCTCTTATGTTATCTCTCTTGCCCTAAATGTTGCATTTTTTCCTTGATTGGTGATAGGCATTGGTGTAACTTATTTCAGTTGTTTGTCTCTGGGAACTAACAGGAAAGATCAACTCGCTGTGATAGGTTTGTAACTGGTGTTCATATAATATTGTTTGTTTGCAATATTGACATTGAAAATTTTCTGTAAAATAGAAATCACAGCTCCTTTGTTTACTTAAAAGGAATTTAAACTTTTGGTTTAAAATTCAGAATATAAATATTTATTTGGTATCTATAATAGTGTGATAGCCTTTTGTAGTACTTATTTTATATTTATTAATCCCATTGTTTCATTGAATTTATTCTTTTACATTTGCTTTAATGTTAAGTATATTCACATGCACAAAAATGCATAGCTTTAATTGCACCACTGAATGAATTCTTATACAGCTGTGTAACCACGATGATCAAGAGTTTTTTCACGGCCTATGCAACTTATCAATTATCCAAACAGATTAAATCTGACAATTCTTGATTATCATATAAATTGAGTAACATTTTTTCACCTTTAACTCTACAGTGGTTTAAGATCTTCAAGCCATTGTATCATAGTGTATTAATATCATGATACATTATCCTGTCCATGAATACTTACACTTAGCATTCTCTTTATTAATAGAAAAATACAAGGCTAAGAATGTGACTTCTGTATGTATTCAAAATATTCTACCTTGTGCTGTGTATATTACAAGGAGTGTTTTTATAGCTTTTGTTTATAAATATAGTTGATGACGCTCTTTAAAACTAGTCTTGGTTACATTCTGAAATCTTTGAGGATCTGTTTTGTTAACTAGATTGCTCAAGTTACATTAAGGCTAAGACTTAATTATGTCCATAGTTTCAGCGTATTTCTGGATTAATAGTAACAAGTTTGTTTTCTTGTCTTGTGTTTTGTTTCTTTTTGTTTTATCTTTTTCTTTCTTTTTTAAAATTCATATTTATAGCTTCTAGTCAGGGGCTCTTTCCTTTTTATTTAACAGAACCATAGAACATGAAGTATCTTGTTCTGTCTCATAAATTGAGGGAAAAGAGAAAGGAAAAATAAGTGGATGGTTCCAGGGCAAGCAGTGTCATGAACAATGAGTGGAAATGAAAAATGATCAGACCTAAATACCTAACCCAAAGCCAATGACAACAAAATCAAGAGATCCAAACTACAACAAGCTATACACAAAAGGGACCTATTACACTAGCATTCCAGAAGGCTAAGGGTGGAGGTATTGGATGCATGCTGGGAACAGTGGCCGAGGGAGGTCAACACTGGTGTTTTTAATTGCCCTGATTCACTGTCACTATGAACCTTAACTGTGAAAGACTTGTAATTCACATTGGTCTCAATAGAAAGTATTAAAAAAAAAATAACAAGCTATAATGAGTCCACAATAGAGCTTGCAAAATTCATTCCCATCACAAACGATGCCCGTTGTTGACCTCATGACCTTGATTTCAACATTCACTGAGTGAATTGCTGAGTATTTGGACAGCCCCTACAGAGATCCCCAGCATCCAGGACTCATGCCTGTTTTTGGGGAAGGATCAAGTGACTTATTTCCCCTAAATATAATCTACCAGAAGTAATGATATATTTATGCTGAGGTTTAGTTACTCAAAACCTGTGACTTTCCTGTTGGAAACTCTCAGACATCCACTTGCTTCCTCTTGGATCACTCAGTCTCAAGGAAGCTAGCTCTGTGCAAGAAGTTGAGCATGTTGATACACCAAACAAGTTCATGTGACAAGGAGTTGGCCTTGCAAACTGAGCTCTGAACTGATAGATGAATAACAGAGGCCTCCCAACCACTACATAAGTGCTCTTCAGAATACATTCTTCCATTGCAGTCCAGCCTTGAAATGACTGTAACTCTGATCCGAGGCTTAATTGTAATTTCTTAAGAGATCTTAAGCTATAAACACACAGTTAAGTTACAAGATTCATGACCAGCAGAAATTAGGAAATAATAAACATCCATATTTAAAGCCACTTAAGTTTTTGGTATTTTGTTGTACAACTGTAAGTAATATAGTATATGTGCTAAAATACTTGTTATTTTAATTCTCCTTCCCAGAAATCACAGTGAGTGTTAATCTCCAAGTCAGAGTCTCTTGTCTTAGTATTTAAGAATATTACCTTTGTATGTTTTGTTTGGGCAAAATCCCCTTCCAAAATAGATGTGTTAGCACCATTTCTGGTTGTAGCATTCATTTGAAACTGGGAATACACATGAGAAGAATTGCCATTTGACAGGTCCCTTCCTTGAGTAAACCATGACCATTGCAAGTAGACACATGTCACTCATCATCTGTCATCCTAGTGACCAATTCCATCAGCTGTTGGTTATGAATCATCAACTCTGCTTATTTACTTTTGGGCTCATGGTGGTGTTTATGTCCTCCCACCATAGTACAGTTGATGTATACAGGATCAATCATGGGGCACTGAGTTACTAAGCATGTTTTCTCTTCATTGCACACAAGGTGAAATTCATTTTATTTACATGGACAGTACTCGCATTTATCAGAGATATCCACAATTTATTTGACCTACTGTCTTTTCAGAAAATCACTTAGAACTTCCCTAAAAATCAGCTTTCTTTAGGCATAAAAAAATGCCCCCAACTGTACTGAAGTTTCCATTCTCCCCATACTGTTCAAAACACACCTCCATGGCCAGTAGTGGCCACTTTGGGAAATACCACACCACCCTGCCCATGAATACCTACAGGCCTTCATAAAGACCTACTCCTGGCCTCTTTCCTGTGTCTCATAACTCATGCAGATATTCCACAGCATCAAGATTTTCATGCTGTTACTGGACCCCCTGCAGCGGTGTCTTTTCTTACTAATACTCATTTATATAACCACGCGGGCGTATTTTTAAGCATTATCTAAAAATGTTCTTCATTCTAGACGGTTCCTAGGAAAGGAAACGAAATACCAAAGATTTGGATGATAACACTCAAATAGATCTTTAAAGTCAGTCTTTGTGGATGTGACTTTCCGTACTGACGCCAAGCCATAATCACAAACAATTCATATATATGTATTGTATATAGCCCATGTCATGTATTGCCTTCCCCTATTCCTGTGTCTCCTCTATTTCCTCATTTTTCAATCCTGATCCGTTATCTTCCCCTAATTTAACCCTCTTTACCCTCAGTTCCTAACTTGGTAGGCACCAAGATCAACCTCCTGCCCCAACAGACCACCTTCCAGCTCCTCAGTGAAAGACACCCTCTGGGTCCCCGTTCTCATGCCTCGGCAAAGAACTACAACCAGCACACCTGCTGACTCATGCTTGATGGCCCCTTTCACCCCCACAAAATCGTGGACTGTTGCATGATACAGGAATCGGCCTCAGCAAAACTCCCAGCTCAAAGACACTATATGGTCTCGTAATGCAGCAAAGCATCTCTCAAACTCAATTCCAAGGCCTGTGAATCAAAAAGTACCTTGGCTTTTACTCCCCACAAGAATATATCAAAAGACTTAATTGGGAGTCTTCTATTGCCTATGGAAGCTCAATACCTGTATAACAATACATCTTAAGATGTGTATTCCCAAATATACAAGTAGCCTCCTCCACCACTTGTTTTATTCGAATACCTTTTCTTTTTAACTTAGTTTTATTTATTTGTTCTACTTTAATATATACATTTTTTCTCTATCCTTGTCATTTTTGGTGCTGCTTGGTACAAAAAGCCTTGACTGGGATAAAAGCTCAGAACAAAACCAGACGACAGAGACTGTGTGTGCAGCCTGTCATCCTTACCCAGAATAGCACCAGCAACACAGTATTACACCATACGTTTTTGTATGGGCACATTAAAAAAGGGGGAAACCATAAGCACAGAAACAAGATCTTATCTTCTAGGGATAAGAACTCACTTTTTATAGCAGAAGGGTGCCTCCCATCTTGAACATGTGTCATGTGGATGCAACCAATCCCCAGGAGATTGGACAGTGTTAGTCCAATCCAAAACCCCAGATCCCCGATGTAGAAATGATACAGCTCCGGGCAACACCACCAGGAACTAAGCTCCATTGGGAGATTTATAACACTACTCTGGCACCAACTTGTGCCAGTTTTGATATGACAATGAGGAAAGGAAAACTTGACCTAAGACCAGGCTGTCCTATCACATCACCTAACACTAAATGGAAATCAGAAGAGCTATCGTCCTTTGAACTGCAACAACAGAAAACTGACTTTGACAACTATGACTGAATAGAGCCTACCTTGGGACTAATAAGGAAAACCCTACTCTAGGCTGTAGTCCAGGACACATAAAAAACAACAACAAGATGTCTTATTGCAGAGGTCCAACTTGGACAACAAAGACTGAGCAGAACCTTTGGACCCATAATATCCTAAGCTTCGGCTTAGGGACTGAATGAAAACAGGGAGCAAGTGTTACAGAAGGCTGAACACCACAACAACAATGGATAGGAACCTCTAGAACCTAGAGACTCTATCCTAGACCCTGACCTATAACCTGCGCAAATACCAAAATCGCTAGCTACAGTGGCTTGATTTTCTCACACACAACCGAGAGGAAACTTTCCTGGCATCACAAAAAAAAAGCCTTTGGGATTGGGTAATGAGTACATATGGAGCCAGGAGTTGATCCCATGATGGTATGCTTCAAGGATGGAGAAACCCTGAATCTCTTAGGCCACGGGAATTCCCTTCCTTCCCCAATACTTACTGTGCCTATGCAAAACAAACAAAAAAAAAGTGGGGGGAACGCCAAACACTACCACTCCAGCACCCATACTTTTTCTTGTTTTGTTTTGATTTGTTAGTTTTTGACTTTATTTTTCTTCTCTTTTTTCTTCCACTTTTCTCTTTCTTTTTCATGCTTGTGGTTATTATTTAGAGATTTATTTTTATTTTTATTTGCCGGGTCCATTTTTTTTTCTTTTTTCTTCCATTTTTCTTTCTTTTTTTGGTAGTTGTCACCAAATTTTTTTCCCCTTTTTATCTCCAATGATGGTGGAATGGATGCTCAATCTTCAACAAGCTGTAAAATGGAGACCAGTTGCACTAGCATACTGGGGGGTAGAGGAGGGAGATATAGGATGCATACTAGGAACAGGGGCGGAGGGAGGACAGCACTGGTGGTGGGAATGCCCCTCATTCATTGTCACTATGTACCATAAATGATGCAGTGAAAGATTTGTAATGCACTTTGGTCACAATAAAAATTTAAAAAAAGAAATAAAAAGAGAATAGAGAATTAAAAAATCAAGTGGAAAAAGAAGGGGGAAAAAAAGATTTTCATGCTGTTGATATTCTGGTGTTATTGTTTTGTTAAGGTCTGTGCCTTCTATAAACCTGCCCTGTTTTTTACAATTTAACTGCTTATAAGTTCAATTTCTTATGCCACTAACTGCTGGTACCTCTATTTCAGCCACATTTGGCCTGCCTTGCTGGTCTCACTGGGCTTGAGTCTTCATCCTATCCTCTAGAGCTAACATAGTCATTTGAATCTATAGACTTATACTTTGCCATGTTGTGAAGTTATCAGCTATTATTTAAAAATATATATATTTCCCTACCCCCTTTCCTACTCCTCTGTATCTGAGACTGCAGTGGTAGATGTGTGACTTTTGGTGACCATCATATAAGTCTCTGCAGCACTCAACACTCACTGTCTTGCTCTGTCCTTTCATCACTCTGGAGGAGTTCGTGGAAACTCTCTGTCTTCAAAGTTTAGGCATCCTTTTTGGTCAGTCTCAGTCTGTTACTAAGGATTCACCAATACTTTTTGCTTTAGGTGTCCTATATTTTTGCATTTATTTTCTATTTCAGTCTATTTATTTTTTAGCTTTAGAATGTTTACTGAGATTTTCTATTAATTTAGAGCTTGGGGGGAATTTTGCGTTGGTTTTGAATAGATTTTATGTTTCAGGGCCCAGCCGGGGGATAAAAAATATACCCATAATTGGAATAGAAAGCCAGTATAATATAAACTATCATTAGCTAGTTCCCAAGAATTGAGTGTCCAGTGATAGAAGTCTAAGAAAATGTCTCATTAGCTGTTTGTAGGACAGAGGCTCCAACAAACATGGGCTGAATCACTTCCATTTCCACAGTGAGGTGCAGATATCTCTGGAGAGGGGGTGGTCTTGCAATGGATTGCAATGGTGATGGATTGCAATTCACCAGGAAGTCAGCTGTAGTGATAGGCTGCTGGGACCCCTCTTAGGGCTACATAGTCTCGATTGTCTCATTCTCAAGACAGAACATGCAAGCACCCAGAAGTTAAGCTCATGCTTTCTTCAGTGCCTTTTCTGTACCAGCTCAGCACAAAGTATGGCATCCTGTTATCTGGGCAGAAAGCTGTGTTTATACAGCCTATCTCCATGTCACAGAGCACAGTGATGACAGTAGCCTGGGAGCTGAGAAGTAGTAAATACACAAGTGCCAGTTGGAGCGTAGTTCTAACAACATCCTAAGTTTACATTATTGACCCCCAGCCTAGCTCGGTTAGCTTAGAGTTGGTTTCTTTCTGAGTCACCTTTTCTGTTTCTTTACATACATACTATTTATTATATACCAGACACATGACAGATTAGAGACCCTGGATTCCTCCAGCTAGTGTTGTCTTGCTTGTTTTCTCTTTTGGGGGGTGGTTTGGGGCTGGGGTGGGCACTGATTTGTGGCTCAGTTCTTGTTCTCTGGTGGTGCCTGGGTTCCATTGGTGCCATGACCCACCTCAAACCCAGATGTCCTGCTTGCGAAGCCTGCACTCTACCCTCTGACTTATTTCCTTAGTCCTGCTGTTGATTTTAGTTCTAATGGGTTCTTAGACTCTTAGCTAATTGAAATTGTTTTATGCCCAGTTCATGCTTAGACTTCAAGTTGATTCTTCACATCTGGAATCTAAAAATCTGGTCTTCACTCCTCATGCTTAAAACTTATGGCGTTGTCATGAGTAGCTTGAGCTATCTCCTTCCATCTTCACATCATTACCATTTTCTGGCCTCTGAAGACTTAGGTGTGGATCAGTGGTTAGCAGGAGAACTTCTACACAGAGACTCCAACTCCTCCCTCTGGGTCTATCTCCTGGCTGGAATTTCCCCCACTCAATTTTCAGCCTCTCTGGCACCCCCTCAGCTCTGTCCTTCAACATCTCATATAAGAAAAACCAGAACCTTCTGCTTATGTCTTGTTTTCCTGTGCCCGTCAGACTAGAGAGACCCTGCAGAGAAGTCAGGAGCATCTCCTATCACCATAGTCTTCCTCCCTAAAGGGCCCTGTCCTTTAGTGTCTGCCTCAAGTTTTTGTAGCTCTCAAGTCTCTGAGCTAAGTGACCGTGCCAGCTTCTGGGACCCATAATGTAACGGACAAGATGATGTAGATCCTACATTCTTACTCCCAAGGTTTTGAATCTATCTTTGAGCAGTGAATAAATTGTAATGCACATAAAAAGGAATCTCCATGTTTATTAGAAGTATAAATTGTCATTTTAGTACAAGGTGTATTTTTCCTTCAGTACATTTTGACTACAGTTCTAGAATATTAATTATCCAGGAGTAAAAAAAAAATGAAAAAGTAGAATAAATGAACTTGTGCCAACTTGTTTGATATTTTCCCCAAATCTGCTGCAGTAATAATAAAGAATTTTGTTTGGTTGATTGAGAACACTGATTACACATGTAAGTATACTCATAAGAAAGGAGGTCAGGAGACATGAGACTCGATCTCCATGTTACATCATCTTCCATTTTGGAAACATGTTAATGCTTATGCCTGGGTTAATTGTTTTCTCCCCATAGTGCATTGCACATGGAAGGTCTTCTGGTCACAGCATAATCTCCAAGCCCAGGTGACAGAAGAGAAATAATTGAGGGAGGAATTTAGAGCTCAGTGACAGCAGACATCATCAGGGGTTTTTTTCTTGATATTTTTATTAGCTTGTCTGAAGAGCATGTTCCTGCAGCTATAAACTGCACAAGGTTCTATCCTTATTTATCTGTATACTCAGACCTCTAAATAAATCTAGGCTTAGGTAGTATTTCATCCTGTTGCTCAGAACAGAGAATGAGGAAGAGTTGCTCCTCCCTATAATGAGGAAAGTCATCAACCCCTGTGCACGGAGGAGATGCCTGAAGCAACCTGTCTCTATTCATTTTCTCTCTTCTGTTGAGGACCTCAGTTGTTTTTCTTTTCTCACTGTAAAAGAAAATCTTATAGAGTACAAGATATTCTAGAAAATACATTATGAGCAAAGTTTTTAAGATCATTCTTTACCTCAACATTCAAAAAGAATTATTTTGTCTTTCCCCAAATATACTAAAATGATTAGTTCTAATGGTAGCATATTAAATGGTAATATTTAACATGATATTGTCTCTCTTCTGATATATTCAATTTTTAGGTTCAACAAATGTCATAGTTTTACTTTATTGTATTGGTATATAATTGGCTATTTAAATGGTAATATATTTAAAGTGTGCAGCATATGTTCTATAAGAATATATAATATACACATGCACAGAATAAAATGATTCCATAATAATATTAATCAACTCATCTATCACTTCAATTTTGAGAGTAGTGATGAGGACTATTTGAAAATACTTAGAATCTATTCTCAGAAAAATAAAATTTTTAGTGTGCAGGGTTTGCTTCTGGCTCTATTCTCAGGTATCATTTCTGGCAGGTCCCAGGGACCATCTGGGGTGCTAATATCGAACCCAGGTCAGCAAACATCTTACAATACCATCTCTCTGGCCACTATCTCAGAAAATTTTAAGCATACAATTCAGTGGTAATTATTCATTCTGGTCACTGCTATATTTTATAGTCTCTGTGCATAATCATCCTATAGCTGAAAGTTTATACTCAATAATTAAGGTCTACCACCTTTTTCCTTTCCTCAGTGACAACCATTCTACATTTTATTTTTTTGAGAATTTGACTTTATTTGTACCGTTGTATATAAAATCATTCTACATTGGCCTTTATCTGTTTTATTTCATGCAGCATAATATTCTTAGTTTATTCTTATCACACATACAGGATTTCCTTGTTTCTTGTAAATGAATACTATCCCATTATTATTCATATGCCTTAATACTATTCCATTATTATGTATATGCTGTATTTTCTTAATACATTCATCAGTCAACATTTACTTAGTTTGTTTTCATATCTTAATTATTGTGACTAACTCCCAGAATATATTTTAATTCTAAAGACCTTTTATCTTTTATTTTTAACAAATCTGTAATGTGGTACTGGAATTTACAATAGTGTTACTGATGGTGATGGCTTCATGCAGTCATCATTCTAGCACAATACCCACCACCAAACCCACATTCCAAATACCCCTACCATTCAACCCCGCACCTCACGTAAACTCAATTTTGTAAACCAGCTCACCTGTTCTGTTGCCTTTGACCTTTTGTTGCTTATTCCCTTACTGTGTATCTTTAAAATGCACACAAATAAGAGAAATCATTCTATATCTATCCCTTTCCCTCAGACTCACTTAACTCAGCATGATACCCTCTAGTTCCATCCATGGCTGGTGGGAAAATGCATTTTTGTCCTTTTCTACAGAACATAATATTCTTTCGTGTATATATATCACAACTTCTTTTTTTTTTTTTTACTAATTGCTTGAGTTAAGCATTGTGGCTACAATTATTGGGTTTTAGTCATAGAATGTACACCACCCTTCACCAGAAGTTCTTGATCCATTCATCTATAATTGGTCATTTGGGTTGTTTCACATTTTGGCTATTGTACTAAGTGCTGCTGTGAACATGGACAGAGATATGTGCTTTTGAATTGTTTGCTTTGGCAGTTTCATGTCAAGAAGTGGTATTGTAGGTCACATGGGAGTTCTGTTCTTACTTCTGTGAGAAGTCTCCATATTGCTTTCTGGCGACTGATATGACACCTCCACCAACAGTGACTGAGGACTCCTTTCTCACCACATTCCCACCAACACTTGTCAGCTCCAGACTTTTTCCTATATGCCATTTTCACTGGTATGAGATAATATCTCATTGTTGTTTTTATTTGCATTTCCCTAATCATAAGTGATGGCAGGCACTTTTCTTATGCCTGTTGGCCAGCCATATGTTGTATATGTATACACAACATATATTCCCTAGTAGGACATGAAAACTGTCCAGTCAAACCCCTAGGATTCAGGACTCGTGAAACCCAATTGAAGTATCTAGCTAGCACCTGCCATGCGCCTAAATGGAAAAAGCTTGCCCCAGGGCCTAGATATTGCTGTCAGCGTAGCAGTCAGAAGCTTCATGGACCTACCAGTGGTCCTCAAACTATGGCCCGCGGGCCACATATTGTATTTGTATCTATTTTGTTTCTTCATTGCAAAATAAGATATCTGCAGTGTGCATAAGAATTCGTTGATAAGTTTTGTTTTTACTATAGTCAGACCCTCCAATGGTCTGAGGGACAGTGAACTGGCCACCTGTTTAAAAAGTTTGAGGACCCCTGCAGGGCAGGTTCAGGGGCAGATGCAGCAATAAGTAACCTGCACTGCATGCTAACCAAGGCCACAGAGAATCGCACCTGGCACCCTTGGGAGTACTCAGAGAGGGAGCCAGGAGCTGTGATGGAGATTCCAGAGCAGCAATAAATCTCCTGTGGAAGGGAAGTGGGCTCAGGGCCAGCCTCAGCCCCAGAGCTGGGGATTCAGAGGGGTGGAGATGAAGGGTGAGATCCAGGAAAGTAAGCACAATGATGTTGATTGGCTCACTGCTCACGTTTCCAAGGCAGGAATTCTGTTGGCAGTGGTGAGGAAAATCAATGCATGGAACTTTCCACGATGAAATCAACCTAGGCACAGGCAGAAAAATCAACGTAGGCTCTGGGTTCAGGGGTGAGAGGAGATAACCCCAGGCGAGTGCACCATAGGAGTTTCAACATCGAGTCAAGGAAAGTACAGAGAGGTTCCCAGAGGCCACATATAGGGATGCTAAGGTCCTACCTGATGGCTGGGATTTTCCTTTCCTTAGCTGAAGAAACCTCATTTTATTTGGCATAGAAACAACTCCCCTTCTAATTCATTTCTCAGGTAACTAAACCATCCGAGTCTTCAGCTACATGCTCGCTTTGGTCATTCTGAACCCACCCAGAAGGCTACGAAGCTGCTTTGAAGACCTTTTCTGATGACTTTTCCTTCCTCCATTTGTAGATGGGTATGTGTGTGAACAGTCATGAAAAGCCAGGAGATGACCTTAGTCTAAAGCCATCATCCTTTAAGACAGACTAAAACTCAGAGAGAGAGAGAGAGAGAGAGAGAGAGAGAGAGAGAGAGAGAGAGAGAGAGAGAGAGAGCAGAGGAAGAAAAAATAAAGAGAGAAGAAGAAAGTCAGTGTGTGACTGTGTGTTTAAGCCTCTGAGCTTCTGGCCATTTGATCTGCAGAAAGAGACTCTTAAGTCAGGGAATCTAGATCTAGTCCATGATTCTCAAGTTTTTCCATTGTTGTACATCACCGGCATCTCTGTCTTGCTGATTACCCTGTACAGTATGGGGCTATTAGGCACTTACCTTCATCTCTAATACGAACATTGTTAAGGAAATACAAAAAGCCAGGTGGGGTCCCTTAGCAAGGAAGTTCGTGGGAAGCTTTTATAAGCTCTCTGACTCCTGCACCAGGACGAGCAAGGGCAGGAACTGCTGGTTCCCCTTAGAACAACAGTAAGGAAGACTTGAAAGAGGCTTTTTGTATCTCCCATCCTCCCATCCCACAAAGGCAGGGCTGGACAAGAAGTGGGTGTCTTGAATTCCTACACTTATTTTTTAATACCTTGAGAAGAAAAAAACATCACATTCAACTCTTCCAGAAGATCTGATGAAAAATTAAGTAAACATTGAGATTCTCAGACAGAAGGGTGCCATGGAAGTGCAAACATTGTTATTAATTAACATACTTGCAAAATTGTAGCTTCCAAGGAGAGAGAAATCTTGGAGCAATTATGAAAGTCATTGTATAACATTTAGATTAAATAAACACTTCTCTTAAGAAAAACAGAGTATGGAGTATGTTCTTTTATTCTCCAAATATAGAGTAAGATAATTCACTAGCCCTCACCTGTCACTTGGTGGTGTTGAAAACATTAGTGGACCTAAAAAACATAGATGATTTTTAAGAACGTCAGCTCCTCAGGCACATTATAACAGGCATAACTGTTCTTTATATAAATAACTTGATAACATGAAAGAATTTGAGGAAACGCATTTGATTCCTTTTGAGAGTTTATTAACAGTGAATAAATTCTAGACTATAAGTCAGCTTATTAACCAATGTTCTTCAATAGTTTTCATTTTTGGAGACATGCGATATGGATGAGGATGATGAAAGTAGTGTTCACATTTTTTAATTGTTAGAAAAGTTATAAATAGGTAAATAACTTTGCCATTATCAATGATGAAACATGTGATACAGTAGTTGTTAGTTCAATACTTAGAATTAAAATTAAAACAGTCCAGGGGCTGGAGAGATAGTACAGCAGACAGAGCACCTTGCATATAGCAACCTGGGGCTCACTTACTGCACTTCATATGGTTCCCACCAGAAGTGATTCCTGGGGACAGAGCCAGAAGTAAGACCTGAGTATCACCAGGTTTTGGCCCACAAAAATATTAAAACATAAAAAACAATTCTTTGGGCATATAACTTAATATCACTAGGCATGTATCAAGTGCAAGCTTGCCTCAGACATATCCTCATCCTTATTCTGCCAAAAGCAACTAGAACTTGGTACATTGCCTTTTACATACTCCTCATTATTCTTGGAAATGAAAGACCGGACTTAAAAGGTCAAGCAGCAATTGTAAATCTAAATTCCTTTTCATAAACCTTATGATTAATGGGAAATACTTTCATGTTCTAGCAATGAATTAATTAGACTCATCATTGATGGTCTGAGTTGTTAACATTTTATATCTTGGAATTAAAATTATAGAGAAATTTAAAAAATGAGTGAATAGTGAAGTAGAAAGATGTGGAAAAGACAGCTTGAATTATATGTGGTCTGTCTCTTACAAGCACAATATATCAACATAATATAACAAAAAATAAATTTCAGGGCCTGAAGAGATAGTAAAGTAGGTAGGTATATGCACATGAATGACACACATTGAATCCCTGGTATGGCATCTTGGATCCCTGAGCACTGCTAGGAGTGACTCCTGATCACAGAGCCAGGAGTCAGCCCTGCACAGCTGGCTATGGCCAACACAAACAAAATCAGCAACAAAAAAGTTAAATTATAGCCTTATCTGAATTTATAACACATTAATTTAAATGTTTTCTATGTGTTTAGCTCCAGGTTGGTCATCTTTGCTGAACTTGAACATATTATACATTTCTTTTAAGCAGGGGTCCTCAAACTTTTTAAACAGGGGGCCAGATCACTGTCCCTCAGACCATTGGAGGGTCTGACTCTAGTAAAAACAAAACTTATGAACGAATTCTTATGCACACTGCATAGATCTTATTTTGCAATGAAGAAACAAAACAGATACAAATTCAATATGTGGCCCGCGGGCCATAGTTTGAGGACCACTGCAAATAATGTTTTTTGACCGCAGTGGATTACAAATCTTTCACAGCAATATTTTAGGTACATAGTGACATATGGTAAATTTTTACTATGGTTGTTAAGCTTACTGTTAAGTCTTGAGAACAAAAGATCATGTGATTATGCTGACCAGTCCAAGAACAGTAGAATGATTCAAGAGAATTCAAACATGGAAAAAAGAAAGTAATAAGAAAATGCGTTCAAGACTTTAGGAATGAAAGTCAAACTGTAGTTCTTTATGTGAGAGAAAGGTAGATTTGCTAAGGGAAACAAGACCAAATTGATTGTATAAGAGTTTATTCTGAAGAAATAGATTTGCTGTGAGCATTCTGAAAATACGTGTGATTTCTATGTGTGTATTATTTTTGATATTGTTTAAAGGGGTTTCGCATCCATTACCTTTGTGTGGAGCCTAGAGCAGAAGGGACTTCATTTTGTCACCCAATGTTAAGGGCTCCATTTCCTGCTTGTAGGCTGTTTCCATTTGCAAACTCTCACAGCTCTCTCAGCTCTCTCAAGGCTCTCCAGGCCATTAAAATCCATAAACACCACTTCAGGACACCTGGCCATAGCAGATACCTGATTAGGGCTAAGATAGCAGGAACTGTGAAAAGTCCTCCCTAGACACCAGCCCATTAGTTTAAAAGTCAGCAAGATGAAGCAGCTCTTTCATGTACCCTATATAAACTTGCTTGTAGCTTGTAGTCTACCTTCTGCGGCAGGTGGCCCTGGATGGTCAGCTTGGTGCATGCTGGTAGACGGAATAAAGCTTTGTTTTGTTTCATTTGTGTGCTCTTGTCCTTCAACTCCGGACCCTAACATTTGTAATCCTCTGATGCTGGTATTAGCATTCAGTTCATATAATAGTTCATGGCCATTAACCCATATTTAACTCTTTTTACCCTCAGTTCTTGGCTCCTCACGAAGCAGATCATTCTCCCCACTCCAGCCATAGACTCAGCCCGAGAAGAAGCCAATACCCTGTTGCCATTGGTTTGCTCTCAGCGGCCCCTTTTCCTCCACCTCCCTTTACTGGGGACCTTTGCTTGCTACCAGATTCAGTTTCTGAGCTGCCCTTTACTTGAGGATATTTCCTGATATGTGACTGCTGGGAGTCTGAAAAATGTCATACACAAATATATACATACACATATACATACATGCATACATATGTATACATATACACATATACATACACAAATTCAGTATGTACAGTCATCATTCTGAGTTAGCATGTGTAGACGAATTCATCAAGTTGACTCCCAGGCAGTTCCCACAATGCTGGTCCAGGCAGCTCTCCCTCGTTAGCAGAGCTTCATCACTGAGTCCTTTTATGACTTTGTGTGCCTCCAATACATAGCTGGCTTGTACCAAACAAATTTTTGCTTAAATATGTCGTGTCTTCTCTATATTAACTTTGTTTTCTCATGTGTAAATATCACTCTTTAATAAAAAAATATCTAGCAGCTTTTTTAATCAATTGACAAATTATTTTTTAAAATCAAGGGCATAAATAATGCCATATGAGTCTTTGCCTTGTAATAAAAAAATATAATGAGTCTGGAAATTGAAACAAATCTTTAAAAATAAAAAGCAGATATACAAATTGAGATGATTGTTTTTGGCTCTCCAGAGAACACAAACTGGTTTCTATCTGTTGAGACTAAAATTTACCCAAGAACAACAATGAATTTACCCTGTTGTTTAAGGAAAGGCACAAATAATCTATTTTTGTTATAACCGGCAAGTCTACTTTGTCTAAGATACCCTTTAAATTGTCTGGTAGTGGGTGCTGAATTGAAGGCGATTGTCTTCAATTGTGTTGAGCTGGTCCCTGAGAGGACATGAAGGTGGTGCCTGTGTCATCATTATCACAAGTTTCATGTAGCAGTGAAATCAGTGAACAAGGTCTTGACTCTATGCGGGGTATTAGGGACACAGCTGTGAAAAGTTGAGGTAAACTTGGATGTAAACTCCTGCTTCTAGGGCCACCGAGCTAATCATAAATTTAATTGAAATTTGTTCTATACTGGCTTTTCCACTTATGATAAAGTTTTTCTTCTCAGAGCAATAATCATACCTATTTAAAATGAGCTTACCCTTTATGGCACAAGATCAAGTAGTCTCCAAAATATATGTTTCCTAAAATGGAGAAATGCTAAAAACTGTTTACATTTCATGCTTCTACTCTCTAATGTGTGTTGTACAGAATGGTGTTTTTCTTACTCTTAGGACAAAACAACTTGAAAGCAAAGAATAATAAGTGTTATTTGACAAGACAATATTGAGAAATTAATGAGTTCATGATTTCAGATTTGTTTTGGAGAAACCCAACTGTTATTTTCAGGGCTTCCAAGTTGCTACTTGAAATATTTATATATTTATCAACTTAACCTAAATTTAGAACTAAATACAAGCTAATAAATTTCTTTTTAAGTGTCTATTTTTGTAAAGATATATGGAAAAAAGTACATGTTCAAACAAAGAAGTATGACTTTCCTTCTCCCATTTTAAGTAGTCAGTATAATGATGAAGTGCAAATGACTAAATATTCCCATTTTAAAAGAAATTATAACTCTCCAAGTGGCTGCTTTATCATTATAAATGTAGCAATTGGTCCACATGTTGTGACTTTTAAAACAATATGCCATTTTAAGGAAAGGCCATTTTTTTTTAATTTCTTGGCTTCACAGCAATACTCAAACATTTCACCAAAACAACTAGTGATGGAAATATAGAGTAAAAAGAAAATAGAATAATTTAGACCGGTACATTTAAATTACCAATGTCTTTATTTTAAAAAACTAGGAAAAATTAACTAAAAAATAGAAACTTTTCTAGTTTCTATAATTGAATATAAATATTTCAAGAAATCCCAGGGCCGGCACGGTGGCGCTAGAGGTAAGGTGTCTGCCTTGCCAGCGCTAGCTTAGGTGGTTCGATCCCCAGGTGTTCCATATGGTCCCCCAAGCCAGGAGGGAGTTCTGAGTGCATAGCCAGGAGTAACCCCTGAGCATCACTGGATGACCCAAAAACCAAAAATAAAATAAAATACTTCAAGAAATCTCATTTTATGCCACGTTTTGTAAATAAGAACTAATAACTGGGAACAACTCTATCAATAACTTATTTTGAAATCATAAGGAAATAAGAAAGAACAAATTAGATTTTCTTTGATATTTTTCTTGAAGAATTCCCTTTGATAATATTTAATTTACTTAAAATAGCTATTTCTGAATTTATATGATACTCCGCTAGATATTATAAGGGATAGTAAAAGTATTTAACATTATTTAACATGTTATTAATATCAAGAAAATATCTAATATATTAACAAAAGAACAACCACAAAATGCTGAAATCTATAAAGTAGATTCAATAATAAAAGAGATATTAATGTGGGCTGGCTTGATGGAAAAATAATTCCAAATTCACTAAATTTTTCTACCTCTGATCTATTCTTTATATAGATATGAATAACATATTAAGCCTACTTGACATTAATTTTATCTCTCAGAGCTAAATCTATGCTACTTTGATCAAAGATCATCAACCAGCACAGAAGTAAAGCTTTTGTTCAGGCACTACCCAACCATTTCCTAACTGTACCAGACCACTGTAGAGAACTTAGACTTGGTAAAATACAGATGCTTCTCTAGTTGTGACTTTTCCAATTCATTAATTCTAACTTTACATAGGACAGAAATTCTGTATTTTATCATCCACTTCAATTTACTGAATTCTCTTGCTTTTGACTTACAGCTGTGAGGAACAATTCATAAAGCATTTATCTCCACAAAACAAATCTCACAATCTCTCTTGGTTTCCACTCTTGGGGTATCTTCATGAGATACATTTCATCTCCTGAATCAACTTACCCTCAGACCTTAACTGTTACTCTTAGATATTACCTATCTGCCATCCTCCCTCCCTCCTTTGATTTATTCCTTCCATCCTTTCTTATTTTCTTTCTCCTTTCTCCCTTTTCCTTTCTCCTAGACACATGACTGGAAACTGAGAAACTTGACCATTGGTATTAGAAAAGCAGCAAAAATCTTTTGCAAAAAGCATTAAGCTAGAAAGACCCAAGTAAGGATTGATATTATTTACTGTCAGTATGATGCTTACTTTTCTTGTTTATCTTTAAAATGAAAAATAAAGTTTAAATGCTGCATAGGTTTGAAGAGACTATTAAGTGGCAAAATGCACCTGAAGCCACTCTTGAAACTTTAAAATCTTACATAAATTAAAGAATTATAAAGTTACTACCCTCAAGGCAGAAATAACTTGGCCCTCTCTGCTGTGCTATGTTCTTGTTAGAATGCTGCATTTGCTTAGCAAAATACCTGGACTTGTCGCTCAAGGTTTATTTTTTAAACGAAAGTTAAAGGGTATGTGCTTCATAATTCTAAATATTTTAACAGTATTGTCCAGGAAAGATAAACCATTCAATTTCTAAAGTGGAACTTGGGGGTGGAACCTTTTGTATTAACTCAAGAGCAGAACTTTGGAGTATCAAAACAGAAACAGGAAGTGTTGATGGGAAAATGGGGAGCGTGGGAAGGTGAAAGGAGGAAAAAGGCCAGGAGAAAAGCATCCCAGGCTTTCATCTTTGGTCCCTCCTCAGCCTCCAATCTTCGGGTGCTCTGAGAAGAAGGACTAGAGTCAGTGCTGTGGGTTCAGGGAAATGAACTGAAGCTTCCACATTTGAAGTTTCTATTTATCAGATAAAACCATTATATATAAGATTTAGTCAAATATTGATATTAAGCATAAGAGATTCTGAAATTTCAGGGAAAGTGAAAAATTTCTCACATGAAAACTGAGAAAAACAAGAATTTTCCCCCCATAAGCTAAATATGCATAGATAAATAATACAGCTGGATTGAGAGACGATTACTCTTTCGTTCTTTTCCATTTAATCATTTCATAACCCTCACTTCA
This sequence comes from Suncus etruscus, assembly GCF_024139225.1. NCBI lineage: Eukaryota > Metazoa > Chordata > Mammalia > Eulipotyphla > Soricidae > Suncus > Suncus etruscus. Next base: position 7,101,741 of record NC_064855.1, on the reverse strand, counting down.
GGCAGATTGGAAAGCTTCTAATCCCATAGTTCGATTGTATCAAGGTTGATTATGTTATATAATCACGTATGTTAGATTTTTTACTTTGTAGAAAAAAGGGTTGATAGGTAGATGGCTCAGTGCACCTCTTTGAAAGGTCGTTTGATCCGTGTGGTTAATAGACCTTCCTGATGAAATCCATTTCCAGTGATGATGACAGATGGGAGAAATGCCCACAGCTGGGGCACATGCCAACAATGTGACTTTGCTCTGGACAGCAATGAACAGCTATGGCCTGAGTCAGCTTAACCAGCCTGCCTGGAAAAAGACAAATGTTGATAAAAATCAATTGGAAATACTTCCAAAATACATGGCTCTGGGAAGAACAGTCTGGAAAATTAATCTCTTACTTCAGAGTCCAAAGAAACATGCTCTTGGTAGATTAAGAAGATGTGTTGCACTTTAACTTCATGAGGTTTTGATCCTTCCTGCATAAAACCACCAGGTGCTGGGAAAACAAGGGGTAGGAGCCAGGGATGCAGAGATATGTCCTACAAAAGGCTCCAGTAAAGTCATTCTCCAAACCCAATTCAACTCAGATGCAGGGCCTCTTGGAAAGAGAGAATTGGTTCTGTGAGTCCTGATTCTCTATTGTTACTTAGAAAGAAACAACCTAGAGAGCAATCCCTTTGCTCCACCTCCTCCTCTGACTCATTGTTTTTTATTTCATTTACATTAAATTCCCCACACAGAGGCTCTGAGGTAAAGAGTGCCTCTCAGTCTTGACACTCACAGACCTTAAGCAGGAATGGAGGAGTCTGCTATGGTTTCTGTAATTGGCTGCCCCAGAGTCCAAAGGTAACAAGAGAACCTGAAAGAAGATGGGAAGACTCACTATAGAACTATATGTACTAGGGAGTCTCCAGCGAGCCCTTGTTAGATTTTCCAACATGCATACTAGAGCTACTTATCTTGGACAGATATTGGGTGCTGCATCTTTCTACCTTATAAATTTAAACTCATCAACAATGAATCCAAATAGTTTTCAGAGAACTATCAAATCCATTTGTGATAATAAATTAGTGTGTTTTGATTGCAGTCATTCCCATGGACTTCCACTTTGGGTATTGTCCTGAGACTAATTTTTTTTTAATTATGAGAACAATGATGCAAAGAAAGAGGGCAAGGTAGAGTTACAGTGGAAGGACAATCACCCATAAACAGAGTTCTCAGAAATCCCCTTGCTATATCTGAACTTTAAACTTTCAGCCAAAGAACATTAAGAAAAATAAAACAGAGCCCATGTACCATTACTTTGTCCCACAAGTCCCCAGATTGTAATACAAAATATTTCTTAGCAGCACACAAAGCAATCTAAAGCCATAAAATTTATGTGACTCCTTAAACATTGAAGGCATAGTATTTTTTACATTTTCATGCACATGCATATTAGTTTAAGTTAACATCAAAAGTTTAATTGCTTTTTAAGGATTAGAGTCAAAAGAGCACAGTAAAAACGGTGTTAGAGTGGCAAATATTGTTTGCATAGGCCCACCAAAATATGGGGGACATGGAAAGGAAAAGCCTTGGCCTAAATACAAGGAGACCCTACCCCTGAAGTTTCCTGGCATAAGACCAACTCTAGGCTCCAGGCAAACTAGTTTGTTCAATCCAAGTCATTGTCTGTAGTGCCAATACAGTTTTTATTTTTCACACAGTCTCTATTGTTAGCATCAGGTTTCTGTATTAAAGATCCTGGAATCTGCATATCCTACATTAAAATCAGGCTAGTGTGGAGCATCCTCTGGTTTCACCTCACAATTAAAGGGCAATGCAGAAAGCCCTGTCCAGTAAGCAGGTTGTTTTTGTTGTTGTTGTTGTTGTTGTTGTTAAGTCTTCTCAGTGTTAAGGGAAGTTTCTTTTGAGTAGAACGATGTCAGAGCCGCAGTAGGGTCTTCCCTGGTAGAGGATTGCTTCCAGGTGATGGCATAGACAACCTTGGATGTTTCGTAGATGGCTTCCCTAGATCAGGGGTGAATGGAGAATGCCCATTCTTCTGAGGCCTGTGCCAGGTACTAATTTTAATTTGAAATTGTTAGAAACTAGGCCAACTGATATCTAGGGTGAGGGGACTCAGTCTGTACCTGTCTTTTTCAGGTTTTGTGACAAGTTGTTACACATATCATGTTTAGTATTTCACTTGCAGTTTCCTCAGTCAGAACAGCATGACATTGTCTTTTGCATAATTTGCAGTTTCTTCATCACAACAAGATGGGTTACATAACAATTAATATTTTATCTTATAAACAAAATTTTGATAATACTATGTCTAAATAAAGGCTTCCTCTACGGAATAATAAGTAAATGAAATACATCATCTACAGGAGGATTGAGAGAATTTTGATATTGTCCTTTTCAAACAAAATCCTTGCCTGACAAGAAACAACTTTTTTTTTATTAAAACAATTGTGATCTACAAGGTCCTTCATAGCTGAATTTCAAATGTACAGTGAGTCATGGCCATTCCCACCACCAGTCTCAATCTCCCTCCACCAATGAATCCGGATGTATCCTATACCATCACCCTTTGCCCAATGGCCTGCCAAAATAACAGGCCCATTTAAGCTTAGATTGCTAAAGTTTAGGTTTCCTAATTCTATTGTCATTAACTTTGGCTTGGATATGTAGTTCTGTCCTTATTTTTTCCCCAACAATGCATCTGAGACCACTTGGCCCCTGGCCCAGTGCCTTTTTTATTTCTTTCTTCATATTTTTATAGGGAAAAAATGCAGAAATATGTAGTAAACACATAATCTATGTCCCAAGGTTCTATGATAAAGGAGGGAGCCCCAATTTAAAAGATAATAAATTTAAAAAAGAAAAGAAAAAAATGTGTATGTCAAGTTTTTCTGTTTGCTTGTTTGGTTGGCTTGGTTTTGAGTTTTTTGTTTTGTTGTTGTTGTTATTGTTGTTTTTGCATAGGTACAACAAAATATTAGGAAAATAGAAAGGAAAAGCCTTTGGCCTAAAAACTGAGAGATACTACCCATGAATCATCTTGCCATAATACTGACTACAGGCTCTAGGCATACTAAGTTGTCTAGCCCCAAAATCTATCTTTGTGGGCCCAGTAAAAGTTCTTCTCAGTCACGGTTGTCATAGTCAGGTTTCTGTAGTTAGAGATCCTGGTTTTTGCACAGATCTTATATCGAAGTCAGGGTGACACCGAGCATCTTCTGGTTTCATCTCATTGTTATGTGGCAATGCAGGGAATCCTGCTTTGTAAGAAAGTTGTTGCTGTTACCAAGTCATCAGGGTGTAATATGGACCCACTCTGGAGCAAGCCAGTGCCAGGGCAGCATTAAGACCTTCCATGATAGATGTCCAATTTCTGGTGTTGGTGTAGAAAACTGTACTAGTTCCATAGATTGGACCCAAGGTTTTGGGGTGAATGGACAAAGTCTGAACTTCTGAAACCTAAGCCAAGTCACTATGACAAGTGTTAGGGTATAAGACCCCACTGCAATATAAAATTTATGTGTTTCTGTCCCTATTAGATAAGAACTTGTTAGGAAAGCAGCAACTTTAATTTGTACAATTTAAAATGATTTTTGCAATGGACTAGGGAAACATTGAGTCTGCGTGAGCATGAGAATATAACCTAAATTGGGAAGTCACTGTGACAGAATGCTATAAGCCCTGTTTGTCTTGTATTTCTGGTGACTATCCTTATTTGATCATTTTAATAGCACTCAAAAATATTTTTCACATTTTTTTTACTTTAAAAAAGAAAGAGAACCACACCCACAAATACAGTCACCATGTTTGAACTGGGCCAGCTCCATAAACTCACTCTTTTCTCCAGCAAGATGTAAATTGAGCCATGCAAGATTATGACTACACCAGCCCACATAGCAGAAAGCTGGCCATCTTGAGAGAATAGGGTGGACCTGCTGGTGCCATGCTCGCTGCCTCCATCACCCCAAATCAGCATTTCCCAATGTCCTTACCTCATCTGTGACCCTCTATGATTCCCTTCAGGGACACTGGTCTGACCACATTTCAGGTATACCAGTTTGGGAGCCAGTTTGAAATCACTAAAGGGCTTTTTGGAGTGAGTTCAGCCACCTTCCACCAGTAACTTCCTTCTTCTGGAAGTCCTGGCAGCTGAGTGTATGCCCCAAAAAGTCATAGTATCAATAATAGTGCTTTGAATTTCTGGGCAACTTAATTTATTTGATGCTGTCATCCCTAAAGAAACACCCCAATTTGGCAGAATAGACAGATAACAAGAGCTTACCAAACCTTCTGTCACAGTATAAATGACTTAATTGGAGATACAATAATTTTCAAAAGTGTGCTTACTAATGTACTTTTTTCTTTTTTCTTTCTTCTTTCTCTCTTTGTTTTCTTCTCTACCATTTATTTTAATTTTTTTTATTTTTTTCAATAACTTTACTTTCACTTACTGGAAACAAATGTGTTATGATCAACTGTGTCAATTATGTGATGCCTTTTCTTTAAAATGTTTAAAGTAAGTAAAAAATAATAAATAAAAAAGAACACAAGCCTCATCAAATATGACTGATTTGGTTAAGCCGGGTGGAGAGGCCTTGCTTCACTCAGAATCTGGATAAAGCCTCCCTCACTCACAGAGCAGGAAATCTGCTTGTAAAGGCCAAAGCACACCAAAGGGAAAGCATCACCTGGAAAAAGCCACACTAACTAAATTCATCTCTGAGAATTTATTCTAAATAGTTTTGGCTTTCAGTGGGATTATTTTGTTGATTTGGTTGGCTGGTTTTTGTTTCTGGAGTGCTGATATTATTATTTATTTTAATTTTTATTGGATCATCATGAATTACAGTTATTCATGATGTGTCTCAGGTCTACAATATTCCAACTTTGGTGTGTGTGTGTGTGTGTGTGTGTGTGTGTGTGTGTGTGTTTGTATTGGGCTGAGTGCCCATACCCACTGGTAGTCAGGGACTATTCCTGGCTCCGTGTCCCAGAGTGACCCCTGGGGGTGTTCAGGCTGCATGAAGATAAGCAAGTGCCTTACCTCCTGTACTATCTCTTAATTCTCTAGGGAGTTATGTCTTTAATCTGAAAGAAATAATTTAAACTAATTACTCCCACAGTCACTCTCAATTCATTGACTTTATGGTTTAAGGTCAATGTGTTAAAACATTTATGTTCGCCATTTAAAACTTAACTGATGGGCTGCAATTTTAATCTATTGTTCAGGAAAGATTCTAAGGATATGAACCATTTAACTTCTTAAGACAGTATTTGAATTTGTTAAAAAGAATGAGATACCAGGAGGAGAGTGCTAAAAAGAAAAAATACTTTTAAAAGTTCCACCTCTCCCTTGGTCATAGTACTTGTCTCTAGTCATCATTCTTGTCTTTTCCTGTGTATGCATAACTTGAAGAATCTTATGATTCACTGCACTTCACTTGTAAGAAATAATGAAAATGCCTCCCAAAGAACCATAAGCACAGAGCTCTAAAATAAAGTCCCTAGAGTAATTTAAGATAATCATAATTAAAATGAAGAATTACACAAACGAATGAACACCAATTACCTTTCACATACATGCCCCCAACTTTGCAGTGAAATTACGCCGTGAAACAAACCAGTTTCACAAACACCCGATTTAAGAAACCAATTTAATTTAACCAATGTGATTCCTGTGTTTCTACTATTTAGAGAGAAGCTCAGGGCTTACTGCTAACTCTGTTTAGTTATCACTCCTACCAGGACCTAGGGGACCATATGTAGTGCCAGGAATTGAACCTGGGTCAGCCAGATGTAAGGCGAGCACCCTACTTACTGTCCTCCATCTCTGCCCCCCAACTTGTATTTTTAAAGACATAAAAAGGAATACAAATAATCTGGGGACAGGGAATGTAGCTCAGAGGTTGAGATATGTTTCAAGGCATTAGATTTGATCTACAATACAAATAAATCAGTAAATAAAATAATCATGTTGTATTTAACTATTTAGTTCATTGGGTATTGGGAACTCATAAGGAAAACAAAGGAAGGAGCTTTTTAACCTATGCTCTCCGAGTCATCTCTGATATAACCAGTGATGAAATTGCTGGTTAGAAGGAAAAGGGGGGTGGGAGATAGTTCCAGTGCTAAAAAAAAAAAAAAAATGCCTGGTATGTGTGAAGCCCTGGGTTAGATTACTGGCTCCATATGGGCCCCTGGGTGCTATTGAGTGTGACCCCTATAAAGAAAGAGAAAGAGTAAGGAGAGAAAGAGAGAGACAGAGAGAGAGAGATATGCATGAGCCTTGAGAGGTAGAGAAGATATAGAAATTGTTCTAAAAGTTAATCTGGAGTCAAGCAGGTTTGACCTGAGGCAGGAGCTAAGATTTCAAATTTTAATTAAGAAAAAGAATAAAAGAGGCTGGTGAGATAGCATGGAGATAAGGCGTTTGCCTTGCATGCAGAAGGACAGTGGTTCGAATCCTGGTATCCCATATGGTCCCCCAAGACTGCCAGGAGCAATTTCTGAGTGTAGAGCCAGGAGTAACCCCTGAGCACTGTCGGGTGTGACCCCACAAAAGAAAGAATAAAGGAGGTTATATTAATAAAAACAGATTTTCTGTCTCCTTTCAAAGGATTCATGTCCTACTAGAGCAGGAAAGAATGGAGGGGACATGTGGCTAGAGCAATAGCACAGCAGGTAAGGCACTTACCTTGCACGCAGCTAAACCAGGTTTGACCCTGGCATTCATATGATCCTCTGAGCCGATCAGTAGTAACTCCTGAGTGCAAAGCCAGGAGTAAGTAACACTTGAGCACTGCTGAGTGCCATCCCAAAACAAAACAAAACAAAACAAAACAAAGAATTTAGGGGACAGTCCTCACCAATCACCAGTTCCCTCAAGAGTAGGCTGACCAGATCCTTCATCTTCAGTGACCTACAGAGTCTGCACCTCCATACATTCTGACAGTCCTAACTGTATGCTTGCAGGCTTGGTTTCATACTATGTCTCCTTCATGCTTTTCCCTATATTCAAAGCTTAATCAGTTTTATATAGGGAGAGAGGACACAAAAAAATCCTAAAGTTATGGCAAAACCACACTACATCAAAACAAGCTGTAACAAAAACTAGGACTATATCAACCTAAGAAACTTCTGCATAGTATAGCAATCCTCAAGATGAACAAGCTCTTTAGGGAAGGGGAGAACATATTTTTTCAGGCCATATATCATAGAAGATTTAATAATCAAAATAGATTATGAATGAGCACAATTAAATAACAACAACCCAAAAAAAGGTTAGATGACAGATAATATAATAAAAGTGAATTTTTGACAGAAGGCTCCAAATTGCCAACAGGCACCTGTAAAAAATGTTGGGCATCCTTAGTCACCATGGATATGCAAATGAAGACTTGTGAGGTTGCCTTCTCCACTTGCTAGAATGACTGGTAAAGAAGGGAAAGAAGGGCTGGGAGGAAGTGCAGGGTTTTGGGTACCTATGGTCATCCCTAGAGCATTGCATGGTATGGCCCTGGATACCCTTAATACAATCTTGCATCTAAACTGCCTGCCTGGTGCAGAATTGCCGGAGGGCAACTGGGCCTCTAAGTACCATGTAACAGACACAAAGGTGGAGGTCAAGAAACAACAAGTGAAGTCATGAAATTTTCCTAGACATGGATAGGCATGGAAACTATTGTGCTGAGTGAAATAAGTCAGAAGGAGAGAGAAAGAACAGTGTCACTCATCTGTGGGATTTAAGAAAAACAAGACACTATTGTAAAACTACCAGACACAATAGAGATGAGGGCTGGAAGGACCAGCTACAATTGAAGCTTACCATGAAGAGTGGTGAGTGCAGTTAGAGAAATGACTACACTAATATCTGTCATAACAATGGTAGTGAGTGAGAGAAATAGAATGCCTGTCTTGAATACAGGCCAGATGGGGGAGGATGGGGGGGCAATGGTGGTGGGAATGTTGTACTGGTGAAGGGGGGTGTTCTTTATATAACTGAACCCCAACTACAAACATGTTTGTAATCATGGTGCTTAAATAAAGATATTAATTTAAAAGAAAAAGAAGAAATAACAAGTATTAGTGATGTCGTGAAGTAAGAAACTGCCCTTACTCCCTGGTGCATCCCTGGTCTGAAGGCCTATTTTTGCAGTTCCTATGAAAAGCAGTATAGACATTCCCCATGCCAAATTAAAAAGAGAACTGCTATATGATCCAGCAACCTTGTTTCAGCTGATAGATTCACAGGAACAGGATCTTGAAAACAAGATCTCAAAGAGAGCCACTCTCCCATTCACTGAGGCATTATTCACAAAAGCCAAGCTATAGAACAGCATAAGTGTCCATTAGTGGTGAGTGGAGGAAGAAAATTTACAAGCCTCTATTATAAGAGGACAATGTTCCAAGGATCTAATATGGATCTTGATGATTACTGCAGATAGTACCATTGACTTCAGAGTTACTAAGGACATGGGATGCTCCTACTAAAAAAAAAAAAAAAAAGAATGATGTGTCAGTCACTGATGAAGGGAGCGACCTGCTGAAGATGATTCTGGTGTTGTGCTAGGGATTATTTTTGATTATCAGTGGTCTTAAACTTTGATTATCATAGGTCTTAAAGTTGCAATATCTTATCTTGCAATATCTTATGCCAGTATTGTCCAGTCACTATCACAGGATCTTACTTTTAGAAATCTTATTATAAGCCAATCAGTAACTGTGAAAGAATATTTATTTCTACTCAACCTGTATGAGTTTTGAGGATTATTTGCCTGAGAGGCCAGAGAGATAGTACAGTGGGTAGAACACTTGTTTTTGACCCCCAACTTGAGCACCAGAAGAAGTCCTGAGCACAGCTAGTTGTTGCTCCAAAACAGAACTAGAGAGAGGTTGTTAGTCGCCTATTCCTAGTACCTGCCAACCTGTCAGCAGCCTGTAGAAACCTGAGCCCTTAATTTAGAAGGTCATAAAATACAACTACACAGTCTGACCTCCTGGGAAATTTCATGGATGATAAATGTTCATTTTGTTTCGTCGAGTCTCTGTAAGCTAAGAATGTTACTAAAGACTGATTTTATAATCTGCGACCAGCTGTTACCTTAATTGTTTTACTCTGTTTTGCTTTCATTTTTTCGAGGTAAAATAAGTATGATTTCCTTCTATGTTTTGTGAGGATATAGAAGAATATATAGAGAAAGTCTAGCACAGTTTCTGGTCAGTAATAGTTCTTATATGCTGAGCAATTTTATTACTAAGGTCAATTTGAGTTTAATGTTGGAAAAACAAAAGTGATGAGAAAATGTCCTCAGGATTTACGATAATATAGATTTTTTTTACTTTAAAAACTTTATTCCTCCTGAACTATAATAAAAATAACAGGGTTAGAGCTATAGTACAACGAGAAATGTGCTTGCCTTGAATGCTGCCAACCCGCAGATCCCCAGAATCCCATCTGGCCCCTGAATCTGCCTCAGAGAAATCAGAACCAGGAGTAACTCTCCTGTGTACCACTGGGTATGGCCCAGAAACAAAAAAATTTTAAATAATTATATTCCCAAAATTAAATTTAAAAGTTTACTCCAACTTGGGTGGTTGTGCATGGGTCACTGAGTAGACAGGGAATCTACAGCATCAGAAGAGCTGAGACTTACGTGCAACTGCTCTGGGCCATTGCCAGCAGAAAGCAAATTTTCTGGGGCAGGTACTGGGCACAGAGATGACTGGCGGCCTGGCCAAGATGCAATAGTTAGGTAGCTGTTGAAAAGATGAGGATGAGTCAGTGCTGGGGTTGAGTCCATCAGGGCCCATTACAGGGCTTGTTGTAGGGCCTGTTACAGTGTCTGTTATAGTGCATGTTCAGCTCTGCTCTTTCACATGGAGCAGAGGCTCCAAGAAGGAATATTTTTAATTTGAGTTTCAGAAAAGGGAGCTAGACACTCAGAGATGAAAAGGGCTTTTGGATGAAAGTGCTTTTTCTTCTAATTATCTATGATGTGAACACACCCCAAACCAGATCCACAGAACATGCCATTTACTGAGAGACCAGATAAAAAATACAGAGTGCTAGAAAGCACTTCCCATTCATTCACATTTCCTGTTGCATTCTTGCAGGAGACAGATTTGTGTTCTTTCTAGAAGAAAGATTCGATCCAGAGAATGGACCCTGGGGAAGGTTGTGAGCTCCCAGATTCTACAGACTGAAAAATGCTTTCTCAGAAAGCTTTATGAAGCTATTAACTCTGATGGTTGGTTTTATGTGTCTACTAGACTGGGCTAAGGGACATTTCATTTCTGGGGTACCCGTGAAGGTACCATGGCAGGTTAGCATTTAAGTCTTTTAATGTGGGTGAGTGAGTATCTTTTAACCCAAAAGGAACCCAAAAGGTGAGGAAGGACAGATTGGTTCTCTCAGTTTATGTGGGCATCCACCTCCTCCCATCTTGGGACAGTAGTGCTCTGATTACATGCCTACTCATGAGGGTCATGAGATAAACATTATTCATTTGCTTCTCTGGCCTTCAACCTTGGACTAGAACTTCAACCAGCATACCTGGTTTTCTAGTTTGCAGGGAGCACTTCACATGACTTTTCAGCATCCAGAATTCCTGGTGCCAATCCCTGTAGTAAATCTCCTCAGATAGGCAGAGCTAGATATAGAGCAGAGTTAGAACAAACATACTAAAAGAAAAAAACTTGGTTTTCTGTGTGACCTCTCTCTCTCTCTCTCTCTCTTCTCTCCCTCTCCCTCTCCCTCTCCCTCCCTCCCTCCCTCCCTTCTCCCCTTCCCTCTCCCCCTCCCTCTCCCTCTCCCCCTCCCCCTCTCTCTCCTCTCCCTCTCCCCCTCCCCCTCTCTCCTCCCTCCCTCTCCCTCCTCCTCCCCTCCCCCTCCCTCTCCCTCTCCCTCCCCCTCCTCCCCTCCCCCTCTCTCCCTTCCCTCTCCCTTCTCCCACTCTCCCCTTCCCTCTCTCCTCCCCTCTCTCCCTCTCCTCTCTCCCTCTCCTCCCTCCCTCCCTCCCCTCTCCTCCCTCTCTCCCTCTCTCCCTCTCTCCCCCCTCCCTCCCTCCTCTCTCTCTCCTCTCTCTCCCCCCCCCCTCCTCCCTCCCCCCCCCCCTCTCTCTCTCTCTCTCTTCTCTCCTTCTCTCCCCTCTCCTCTCCCCTCTCCTCCTCTCTCTCCCTCCCCTCTCTCCTCTCTCCCTCTCCCCTCCTCCCCTCCTCCTCCTCTCTCTCCTCTCTCTCTCTCTCCCTCCTCTCTCCTCCCTCTCTCTCTCTCTCTCCCTCTTCTCTCTCTCTCTCTCTCCTCTCTCTCCTCTCTCTTCTCTCTCTCTCTCTCTCTCTCTCTCTCAGAATTGGCAATACCAGGGACTGAACTCAGGCCTTCTACATGCAAGACCATGCCCTTGATGGTATCTCCCCAGCCAAGAAACATGCTTCTCTGTGTAAATACTGTTGCTTCTATGTATGTGGAGAACACTGACTGATGTGCATTGTTCACTCATCAGGAATTAGATTATGTAATTGCAATGACTTTAAAACATTTTCCTATTGGCCATATTTAAATTTATAACCAGCTGGCATTATTTATTCCAATTTGTACAAGTCAGTCTTCTCAATGATTTTGCAAGTGTTATGATAATAATGCTGGAAGGAGTCTCCATAGGGATGATGCTAGTTCTTGAGGGGAACTTTGGAAATGTGTGTTTCTGGACATACAAAAACTGGAAGAGGCACCATTGAGTCTTAGTGATCAGGAGCCAGGATGTATGAGGCTCCCACTGATGGGCTCACATAATTCTTTTTTCTTTTTTCTTTTTTTTTATTTTATTTTTTTTACCAGCACTCATATTCCTTTTTTATTTCTGGAATAATTTAATTGGAGCATAAATTATAAAGAAAAACTTCACAAATCATTAACATAAAATACAGACAACTTTCACAAATTGACGTATTGACGTAATCATCATTCGGCTTAAAGAAACATTGCCAACCAACCGTCCAAAAATTTCTTTTTTTTTTTTTTTTTTTTTTTTTTTGTGTGGTTGGTACTAGCTGGGGCTCACATAATTCTACATAAAGGTTAATTAGACCAGCTTTATGAGAGCTTTTTGGAGGGGGGAAAATCTAGTTAAATACCAGTTCTTTGCCACTGAACAATGCTGGTAATATTATCAGAAAATCTAATGCGTTGAGTTGCAATAAATAAATAAATAGATAAATAAAGGTGAATGTCACTCAAATGAAATTCTATAACAGGATAGTGATATTATATAAATAATTAATACTTATTAATTATTATTAATTAACTATTACTTAATTAATTACTAATTATTACGCATTATTAATACTTATTACTAACATATGTTTAAACTTGTGAGAAAATACTATTTTTGAATTACTAGAAACAGAAACAAATAATTAGAAACAAATATTAGATCCATGAAACAGTTATTATGAGCTTTAGGGAAAAATATTTTTTCTAATGAAAAAAAATTGTCAATTGTTCACAATCAGATTTCTCACCAGTAATGTTAGTGTAAAGTTTTGCCAAACTGTGTATGATATTTATTCAGTTTCTTAGTACAATCAAGAGCATCTTGACAGTGAAGATTCTTGGACAACAAGAAAGGGGTCAGAAGGGATATAAAAATGTTAATCATTACTAATTATCAGGGAAAATGAAAATCAAAATTATCATAATATATTACTTTATACCAGAGAAAATGACCTTCATCAAAGAGTCTGGAAACCAACAGTGCTGAAGGATATCTCAGAAAGTGACTTATTTACTTTTTTAATTAATATATTTATTTAAGCATCATGATTACAAACATGTTTGTAGTAAGGTTTCATTTAAAAAAAAACCCACCCCTTCACCAGTGCAATATTCCCACCACCAATGCTCCCCATTTCTCTCCTTCCCCACTCCCTGCCTGTATTCGAGACAGGCATTCTACTTCTCTCACTCATTAACATTGTCATGATAGTCCAAGATTCTTATGTGTATAGCATCCTCAACATGGATTGTGGCACCTATAAAGGAAAGCTTTGTTGTTATATCATTTGATGCAATTATTTATATCTTATTCAATAAAAATTAACGGCAAAATGAAGTGGTGTCACATACAACACATTTTGCAAATATATATTGTTTGGGAGGTTAATAAGGTCTGTATCAAGATACAAGGAATCACGAGGCCAGAGAGACAATATGGCAAGCAGGGCACTTGCCTTGCATGCAGTTAACCCAGGTTCAATCCCCTGCATACATATAGCCTCCTTAGCACCTTTAGGAATGACCTCTGAGCAAAGAGCCTGAGTAAACCCTGAGTATTTCCAAGTATATCCCAAAAACCATTTTCAAAAAGAATTTGAAGATGTAAGGAATCGAATAAATTTTTGATAAAATATTGAATAGCATAATGGGCTTTAGCCATAGACATTTGTTACTTTAGCCAAAGAATTGTCAAGCTTTTATCTTGGCAGCAGTTAGATAAGAATATCACTCTCATTTAGATGCTATTTTAAAAGATTATAGTTCAGTCACATTCACCAAATGACAAGTAAATTCTCTCCTGCTAAGTCCCCAGACATTGCAAATAAGTGCTGGCACTAATATAATAGTGTGTGAATTATTTTCTAAGGCATTGTCAGAGATAGAAAAATAATGGCAGACTGCTATGGCAGACACTAGTGCAAACTAGGACACAGATAACTAGCACCCTATCTTTGCAATCATGCTGAGAGACTTTGTGACTAGAGAATTCAGTTGTCACCACCCTCCTCAGTCTGGCTTTTTATAATATAAGAAGCACATAAGATATGAGAAAGACCACACACATGACTTCCATCATGGTATGTTGCAATTGTTCTAATTTATTACTTATTTCCAACTGTGTCTAATTTATAAGTTAAACTTTAGGACAGTATCAAAAAATAATCCTGGTAAAATTGGAATATCTTCTTGGGGGTTCTTGGGAATAGTATCCCCCACATGAAATAAGTAAAGGGATGTTGGTCTCTGCTCCCAGTTTCTAGCACAGAGCTCCTAGAACCCCTAATAATCTCCTAAGTGATAAGAATAGGATGAGCATTTTCTATTCTAACATTGATCTTTGGAACCCTAACACTGGCCTAGGGTGGGGCTCCAGTCCCTGAGCTTCGGGCTTGGGAGGGTCTCTCTCCCTTCCCGGAGCAGGATTTTCAGCCGGCCCGGACGGGCAGCTGGCAGGCCCCCCATGGGCCAGCGGCCTTTTTGTCCGGCCTAGGGTCAGGGGGGCCCGGACTTGGGTCACCCGACCCCCCTCTCCCCCATTCCTCCGGATCTCCAGGTGGGTTTCTGGGAGGAGCTGACGGGGCACCCTGGGTTTTCCCCACTCCCAGGCCGGGCCGGGACACTGGGAATGTTTTTATTCTAAGTAGGTGGTTCTTGATAGGCTTTTTGATAGTTCAGGATAGAGACGGCTCATCAGGAGACAGTAATATGTAGTTACTCCACCATCGTCTTCCAGAGAGGGCAAAGGGGCTGGAGATGGAGTAAGAGTCATTACTGAGGTAGTGGCTGACCATGCTTCTAAGACAAAACTGCAGAGAGTTGCACCTTGACAGACACATCCTCATGGTGGATAATACACCCAACTCTGATGGGTCAGGGTCCCTGTGCTCAGGACTCTCTCTCTCTCTTCCCAGCTGTCTCTTCACCTGGTGGTTTTTCTGTCTACTTTGTTCGTTATTATATGAATAATATATCACTTTTCTTGCTAGTGACTCAGGGTTTCTTTTCATTGTCTGATCCATTTAGACTTCTCATTTTTGTATCTCTAAATTTAAATTGTTTAGTATCTTTAAATTTCTCATGAAAGCAGGTGATCCTGTATTTGTCTTTCTCTTTTTTCTTTTTGGTTTTTGGTTTTGGGGCCACACTCAATGATGCTCAGGGGTTACTCCTGGCTATGCACTCAGAAATAGCTCCTGGCTTGGGGGACCATATGGGATTCCAGGTTCGTCCTGGATCAGCCACATGCAAGGCAAATGCCCTAACACTGTACTATCTCTCCAACTCCTGTCTTTCTCCTTTTGATTCACTTTACCTTTCACCAGATCCTTCCTTTTCAATATGCAATAAACGTAGGTGTGCATCTAGCCTTACACATTAATGTTTTTGTGTTCCTGAGTAGATGCCCAAGTATAGGATCTACTGGCACATTTGGAAATTCTAGTTTTAATTTTTTTAGAGTGTCTGTACTGTTTTCTATAAAGGCCAAACCCAATGGCATTCCCGCCATTAAAAAATAAGTCTCTTCACAATTGTAACGGAATGGGGCTTTTGGAAGCACAAAGAAAGACGCTATCCTAGGTGCCACCCTAGGTTCAGTGCAAAGACCAAGATCACCAACCACAGAAGATGGATTAAAATGACACTGAGGTAACAGAACCTCTAGAACCACAAAGACTGACTTCATCATAAGTCCCACCTCAGGATCTGTGCAGATACTGAGACCTCTAAACACAGAGCAGAAGTCTTCCACACACCAAAAAAAAAAAAAAAAAAAAAAAAAAAAAAACACCACCGGGAAAGTAAAGGATCCTGAGCAAAGTCTAGAGTTGATCCCATGACCGTATGCTCCAAGGACGGAGAAACCCCATATCTCTTAGGCCAAGTGAATTCTTTTTCGAATGACCCCAATATTTACTGTGCCAGGGCAGGAGGGAAAAAACAAAAATACAAAAAGCACAAAACCTTGGTTATTTTTTATATAAATATATATATATATATATTACCTTCATTTATTATTGTTATTAATATTTTTGATTTACCAATCTATTTTGGTCGATTTCTCTGTTTGGGTGTGATTATTGAAAGTGTAGTCCCCAATTATACTTATATTTTTTTTTCTCTTCCTTTCTTCTCTTTCGTTACGTGCTATGCCATGTTTCTCAATTCAAGACCATGGCGTGATTTTTGTTTGTCTGTTTTTGTTTTTGTTTTTTTTCTATTTGTTTGTTTGTTTTGTCTGCTCTGTGTGGTGCTTATCGATATAGCTGGAGCCCTCACTGGATATTTGACACTTCTTTTGGTACTAGTGGAGTGTTTCACCTTTTTCTCCATCTCCCAAATTGATGATGAGAGCCTTTAGAAGGACTCCGCCCATTTTCGGGGTATTAGACTCTTACCCCAGTTTATTACTTTTCTCTCCTTCAAACAAAACCACGCAACTTGAACTAGCTAGTCCTGACTCCAGTTAGAGGGGGAAATAAGGGAGGCATCAAGACCAAACAGGTGCAAGACTACTAAGTAGTGGGTTAGATACAGAGGGGACCACATATTCTAGCCGCCCTGGGGTGAGGGAAAAGGAAAAGGGAGGTAGGACAGAAACGGAGGTGTAGGGAGGACAATTTGGCGATGGGAATCCTCCCTGATTTTATGTAAATATGTACCTAAAATATTATTGTCAACAATATGTAAGCCACTATGATCAAAATAAAAATTTATATTAAAAAAAATAAGTCTCTTCAGTAGAAATAAGAACTGGAAAGACCAGCCACAATATGAAGTTTACCACGAAGAGTGGTGAATCCAGTTAGAGAAATAACTACACTGACAACTATCATGACAATGTTAATGAGTGAGAGAAGTAGAATGCCTGTCTCAAATACAGGCAGGGAGTGGGGAAGGAGAGAAATGGGGAGCATTGGTGGTGGGAATATTGCACTGGTGAAGGGGTGGGTTTTTTTTAATGAAACCTTACTACAAACATGTTTGTAATCATGATACTTAAATAAATATATTAATTAAAAAAGTAAATAAGTCACTTTCTGAGATATCCTTCAGCACTGTTGGTTTCCAGACCCTTTGATGAAGGTCATTTTCTCTGGTATAAAGTGATATATCATGATAATTTTGATTTGCATTTTCCCTGATAATTAGTAATGATTAACATTTTTATATCTCTTCTGACTCCTTTCTTGTTGTCCAATAAGTAGGGTATCTTTTAAATTTAGCTATCATTTCTTTCTCAATAAGAACCTTTTTTGTTTGCTATAGTCACGTTTATTTATTTCTGCTTTTTTTTTTCCTTGAAATTGTCTCATGAAGATTCCTCTGAGTTCAATATTATAAAAAGTGTTAGCAATGTTTTCTACAATGTATGAATACAAGTTTAATGTTAAGAGCTTTAATTTATTTAAATTAATTTTTTGTGCAGAGTGAGATAGGAATCTAGTTTCATTTCCTCTAAAATGAGGCACTAGACAAGAATATCTATTCTCACTACTGTTATACAACACAGTAGTGTAAATCTTGGATACAACAATTAGCAAAAAAGAAATTAAGGGATTCCTATTGGTAAAAAGAGTCATACTATCTCTAGAGAAGACATTCATAGAAAGCCCTAAAGACTTTACAAAAAGATTCCTAGAAACAACAAAATCATGTAGGTTACAAAATAAAATCTAAAACCCTCTTATATGAAAACAATGATGTAGAGGAGAACAAAAACTATTTTTAATTACATTTATGGGCCAGAGAGATTGAATAGGAGTTAGGTCACTTATCTTGCATACAGTGAATTCTGTTACCCATGTATAACCCAGAAGTGACTCCAGAGCACAGAGCCACAAGTAGTCCCTGAGCATTATTAGGTGAGGCCTAAAAGCAAACAAAAATAAATATAATGTAAATTCCATCACTAACCAGATATCATATGATTGAATTTTTTTGATATACACTTAATCTCTTTCTCCTTCTCTTTCACAAAACCCCACCCAAGTTTCTTCAAAATATAAAGCTGAGACTTTGCACCTTTAGGCATGTATTCATCTATATTTAGTAGGTTCTAGCTACAAAGTCTGGGCAAGGGTGTTTTGAGTTTTTTGGTTTGGGGGCAACATCAGGCAGGGCTTACTTCTGACTCTGTGCTTAGGGGTCACTTCTATGAGGTTTTAGGAATTGAACTTAAATTGGCCTCATGCAAGACAAGTGTCCTGCCTGTTGGCCTATTGCTTCAGTCCCACAAAGTCTGTTTTTATTGTCTCTCCTATACTACATCTTTAAAAGTGAAGGTCTTAGAAATCATTTTATAAGCAGATGATCTGGAATAAACAATTTAAGTGAATTTATATAAAACCTTGTGAAATTATTTTAAAAAATTAATGCAAACAAAACAGTGAACAATATGTACAAGATAGCTCCAAGCTTTCATGTAAAAAATGTATATGACCATAAAAATATAAGAAAGAAAATATATATAAGAAAGAACTATATTATTGGAATAAAAACAGACCCTCAGATCAGTGGACTAGACTAAAATATTCAGAAAATGCTCCCCATATATGCAATCAATTAATCTTTGATAAAGGGACAATAAATGCAAAATGGAGCAAGGCAAGTAAAGCCTCTTCAACACGAGGTGTTGGGACAACTGATCAGTCAATTGCAAAGAAACCAACTCAGATGTCCACCCTGCACAAAGGTCAAATGCAAATGGATTGAAGACCTTAATATCAGACCTGAAACCATAAGGTATATAGAAAAACACGTAAGTAAAACACTCCATGACATTGAAACTAAAGGCATCTTCAAAGAAGAAACAGCACTCTCCAAACAAGTTGAAGCAGAGATAGACAAAAGAGACTATATTAATCTGAGAAGTTTCTGGACCTCAAAGGAAATAATGCCTAGGATATAAAAGCCACCCACAGAATAGGAGAAGCTATTCACTCAATACCCATCAGATAAGAGGCTAAGATATACAAGGTACTGACAGAACTGAACAAGAAAAAACATCCAACCCCATCAAAATATGGGGAGAACAAATGAACAATTTCTCAAAGAAGAAATACAAATGGCTGAAAGGCACATGAAAAAAATGCTCCACATCACTAATCATCAGTCAAAACAGCAATAAGGTACCACACATCACAAAGAACAAGAACAATCAGTGCTGGCAGGGATGTGAGGAGAAAGAAACTCTCATTCACTGCTGGTGGGAATGCCATCTAGTCCAGCCCTTACGGAAAACAATATGGAGATTCCTCAAAAAACTATACCACTTCTAGGAATATACCCTAGGAAACCAAAAATGCAATACAAAAATCCCTTTCTCACACCTATATTCATTGCAGCACTATTTACAATAGCCAGACTCTGGAAAAAAAAATAAGATGCCCTTCAACAGAAATTGTGGTATATATACACAATGGGATATTATACAGCTGTCAGGAGAGATGAAGTCATAAAATTTTCTTATACATGGGTGTACATGGAATCTATTATGCTGAGTGAAGTAAGTCAGAGGGAGAGGTAGAAACATAGAGTAGTCTCACTCATCTATGGGTTCTCAGAAAAATAAGACATTGAAATAATTCTCAGAGATGAGGGCCAGAGGGCTGGCTCAATATATGAAGCTCACCTCAAAGAGTGTTGAGTGCAGTTAGAGAAATAACTATGCTGAGAACTATCGTAACAATGTCAGTGAGTGAGGGATGTAGAAAGCCTGTCTCAAATACAGGTGGAGAATGGAGGTGGGGGCATTGGTGACGGAAAGGTTGCACTAGTGAAGGGAGTGTTCTTTTTATGACTGGAAAACAACTACAATCATGTTTGTAATCACTGTTTAAATAAAAATATTTTTAAAAAATAAAATTTTAAGTTATAAAATAAAATTATAAAAATTTAAAAAAAGAAAGGAAGAATTATATTAAGGCCAGAGTAATAGCACAATTGGTAAGGTGTTTGCCTTGTAAGCAGCCGACCTGGGTTCGATCCCTGGCATCCTGTAAAATCCTCTGAGCCTGCCAGGAGTTAAGTTCTGAGCACAGAGCCAGGAGTAACCCCTGAGCCTTGCCAGGTGTGGCCCCAAAACAAACAAAAAAAACTATATTAAAATTTTAATCATGAAAAATCAGAGTACCTGCTTTACTTAGCATTTTTCTACCATAAAATGATACAATTTTTCTACCATAAAAAGAATTTAAATAAGTTTTGTAAATCATTATTTATGTGCTCTAGTCACACCTTTTCTTTCTAAAATCTTTTTTGTTTTTTACATTACCCCTATCTTTCCCTCAAATCAAAAAGAATCTTTCCTGCTGGACTTTCTCTCCCTCTCAGCATGTTCTCTGGCTTGTGGAGGCCTAGCATTTATCAGTCTCCAGGGCATCTCAGCATTGATGTGCTCAACAGCTAAGTGATGTTTACAAGCATCCATTATTTTTGCCTAAGCCTGTTTATGCCAGTTGTATTTGTCATTGTTATTCTCTTATTTAATTAGATAGCATGTAAATAGATTAATAGCAACCAGAGTAAACTGTTGTCTCTAAGAACCAAGTAGAAAGTTTTAAGAAAAGACTTCATAAAATCCCACCAGTCTCTCCAAAACAGAGAGGCAGACAGACAAAGAGAGAGCCATTTCCTATCCTCAAGAAGATCAGAATCCAGTAGATTTTCTCTTTTTTTTTTAAACTGCCATAGAACCTGAACTTTAGTTTACAGAGACATCACTCAAGGACCTTACCCAATAAGTGTCCTTGTTAATACTGTAGACGGTTTGATGTTATAAATCAGAACGCCCCATTCCTAACTAGTAAGATGTTGTCTTGACTAGACTTTGAACAAAATACGTGGTGCTTGAGACATAAAACTTAGTCAAAACTGGATAAGTGGTTTGAATCATATTCACTTTGGATTCTCAGTTCCAGTTTGCCCTGGAAATAAGATGGATTGCTTCTTAAATTATTTGACTTTTCTTTTCTTTTTTTTTTTCTTTTTTTTTCTTTTTTTTTTTTTTTTTTTTTTTTTTTTTTTGTTTTTGGGCCACACCCAGTAACGCTCAGGGGTTACTCCTGGCTATGTGCTCAGAAGTTGCTCCTGGCTTGGGGGACCATATGGGACACCGGGGGATCGAACCGCGGTCCGTCCAAGGTTAGCGCAGGCAAGGCAGGCACCTTACCTTTAGCGCCACCACCCGGGCCTTCTTTTTTTTTTTTTTTTTTTTTTTTTGAACAGTGACATGCAATACTTTCCAGTAGTTCTAATCACAGGTACATATCTCAAAGTACTCATGCTCTTTCCCCAAAGGACACATTCTAGAATGCTGAGAGCTTGGTTTTTCTTACAAACAGAAAAGTGGTAAAATAATCCCTGAAACTCAGATGGCCAGAAGTGGATTCAGGTGGACTCTTAGTGGTCCTCAGGCTTCCCCCCTCCCTCCATACTCCAGGGGGGAGGTGTATGGGGAGGAGGGCAGGCAGACATCTGGCCTCCGGTTTCCTCTTTGATTCTGGAGACCAGCTCTTGCCAGGTATGGGGTTTGGGGAGGCCCCATACCAGAGCCCTTCTCCCTGGCCTGGGGAGTGCTGGGAGGCTTGGCAGGCCCCCAGCCGTCCTTGTCTTTTTCCCCTGACTCCAGGCCTTCCCTGGGTGCCAGCTCAGATGGCCAGAAGTGGGTTCAGGTGGACTCTTAGTGGTCCTCAGGTTTGCCCCCCTCCCTCTGTACTCCAGGGGGTAGGTGCATGGGGAGGAGGGTGGGCAGACATCTGGCTTCCGGTTTTCTCCTTGATTCTGGAGACCAGCTCTTGCCAGGTATGGGATTTGGGGAGGCCCCATACCGGAGCCCTTCTCCCTAGCCTGGTGAGTGCTGGGAGGCTTGGTAGGCCCCCAGCCATTCTTGTCTTTTTCCCCTGACTCCAGGCCTTCCCTGGGTGCCAGCTCAGATGGCCAGAAGTGGGTTCAGATGGACTCTTAGTGGTCTTCAGGCTTCCCCCCTACCTCTCCCTACACTAATGGAAATGCACTCTGGGAGGAGGGCTGGCCGTTTTAGTACTGGTTTATGTTGGGACAGTCACTGGAATTTTTTTCCCTGAAAGTCCTTTGACAGGAGAGTGAAGAAATGTAGTTTTATAGTACATTAGAATGCTATGAATCCACAAACATGAATGCACTCCAGGTATATAACAGCAGAGAAATCTTAGAAGCAGAAACTTAACGAAAACAATTTTTTTGCTGATTTTATATGGTATAATATTCTTTGTGTTTTTCTTTACTTATATATACACTGGTGATTAAAAGGTAAAGAATAAAAAATTACAGAGTAGTCAATACCTAATGATAGAGTAAAATATAAGTTAGGTAGGAGTTTTGGTAATTATCTATAATATGATTTAGATCATAGGTTATTATAGTTATACCATATTTCATTTATATATAATCTAATATTATACGTATCTAATATGTTTATATTTAATACACTATTAAATTAGTATTATATTTGAAAAAAATAAAAGATATAATTTCAAAATATTTTTTAAATAATTATATACTTTTCTGAGAGATGATATCATGGGTAGGATGCTTACCTTGCTGTGGCTGACCTAGGTTTCATTCTGGTTTTTTTTTTAAGTTTAACACTAATCCTTCTGCCAACAAGATTCCCCAGCCTGTCCAGCCAGGGGCCATCCCCTGAAGGATGAGCCCCAGCCAAGGTCATGATGAGGATTATATAGGGAAGGGATATAGGGAGGTTCCAGCTTTCTGATGATCCTTAAAATAATTGGCTCTTGTCTAAGGGTATCTTCCTACTACTCCAGGTAGACTGAGGCAGGGTCTATGGAAATAGGCTTCTATAGCCCGGGCATGTGGCTCACACCATGTGGTCCTTACAAAATGGTGTTTTCCCCTGATCAGAACCTAAGAAGAAGCCTGCCATGTGACTTTTACAAAATGGCGTCCCTCCTTATTCAGAATTCAGGTCCCAACATTCCCTCCTCTTCTTATGGACCTGAGTCAAATTTTTGACTCTCCTTGAGGTTCCTTATCCATGTTCCTGCTTGTGAGTACAGAATGGGACCTTAGCACAAGCATCTTAATCAGGGAGGTTTTCCAGGTTCCATTCTTAACACCACAAATGGCTTCCCAAACTCCACCTGGAAAGACCTATGAGCACCTCCTATTGAGGACCCAAAATCAAAACAGGAAAATGGGCCTCCAACATTGACTAACTACTATGAATGGCCCAGTAATGCGATGATCCTCCAACATCTTTAGTGAGGAATCATTTTATTTGTTTATTCAACATGTATTGAAGGAGTGCATTGAATCAGGACTGATGCTCGGGATTGGAAATTAAAAGATAAATAAATCAACATCCTTGACGTTATAGTCTTGCAGGAGAAATCTGACCTAATTACAACTCTGCATGAATAGCACCCCTGAACCTTGGATCCTCTTTATGGAACTGGCATGATTTTCCTGCACCAGCTACAGGAATCATTGATCTACTACAGGGGAAGACTGCCTTAGCACCAACTTGCTACAGAGTGGGTTCAGATGACACCTTGTCTACTTGGAAATAGCAACAACTCACTTTCAGGGTGGGTTTCCCTGCATTGCCACCTAACGGTGAGATGAAACCAGAAGACACTACATGACACTCTGTGTCATGTAGGACCTGTGCAAAACCCAAGATCTCTAATAACAGAAATATGACTGTAACAATCGTGATTGAGGAGAACTACTACTGGGACCACAAAGAAAGACTTTGGGGTTAGAAAGCTTAGTATGCCCAGACCTTGTAGTTGGACTTATGGCAAGATGCTTCATACTAGGGTCTTCCTGGTTTTAGGCCAAAGTTTTTTCCTTTCTATTTTCCCTAACTTTTGCAGCACCTCTGCAAAAATAAAAAAAAAATGAGGCTCATAGAACCTTTGAACACAGATCTCATATTTCTCATATTTACCTTGTATTTTGCATTTTCTATAAAATTAAAAAGAAAGGAAAAAAGTAAGGATGGGAGCAGATGGCAAGTGGTCTCAGATGCATTGGTGGAGGAAAAAAGGACAGAACTAAATATCCAAGCCAAAGTCAACAACAATAGAATCGAAAGACATCAACTTTAATGATCTAAACTTAAATGGTTCTGTTATACTGGCAGGGTAGGAGGGAAGGATGGTGGCATAGGATGTACTCTGGGATCATTCATGGAGGGAAGTTGACAAAACAAACCTTAAAAGAAGAATTGAAATGTTTACTGCAAGGCAAGGCAGACATAACAAACATACCAAACTCTTACAAAAAGATGACACTAAATCCCATGTCAATCATTTCTGTCAATGTCAATAGACTAAATGCACCAGTTAAGAAACACAAAATGGAAAAATAAATCAAAATATTAAATCCATAATTTTGTTGCCACCAAGAAACATGTTTGAATAGTCAGAGGAAGCATAGACTCAAAGTCAAAGGTTGAGGAGCAATCATTCAAAAAAAACAACTCTCTTAAAGACTGGAATGCCAATATTTATATCAGATGACACAGATTTCAGACTTAAAAGGGAGATAAGGGACAGAGAAGAACACTTCTTGATAATCAAGGGATATGTGCATCAGGAAGAAATCAACACTCCTAAACATATGCATCCAATGAGGAACAGCAAAATAATTAAAACAATTGATGACATATCTGATAAAAGATATCAATAGCAACACAATAATAGTAGGAGACAGCACTGGCCTGTCAAGCTTTGATAGTTAAACCAGGCTAAAACCCAACAAGAAAATACTAGCTCTAAAGGAAGAAATTGAAGAGAATGAAAAAAATATATATACATATACATATATATCTACTAAGCCATATAAACATAAGCCATACACACACACACACACACACACACACACACACACACATGTAGGGCTCTCCATGGCCAGAAAACTGGATACACAGTTTTCTCCAATGTACATGGGTCATTCTGCAAGATATACCACATGCTGTGCCATAAAATATACAAATATAAAATCAAAGGATAGAAATTGTAAAAAAACTACCTTCTCAGACCATCATGCACAGAAATTAGAGGTGAATCACAAACAGACACAGAGAAAAACTTTAACAACTGGAAATTAAACAACTTACTACTGAAGAACAAATAAATGGGTAAGAGATAAAGTCAAAAGATTTCTGGAAAAAAAGAATGAAGACACACATTATCAGAATTTGTGGGACATGGCAAAAGCGCTATTTTAAGAGGGAAATGTATAGCTTTACAAATAGTCATCAAGTAGGGAGAAGGGAACTACAGAAATAATTGAATGGTACAACTTAAAAAATTGTTTTTTTGTTTTCTCATTTTTTTGGTTTAGGTTATGGGAAAGAAGACTTCTTTGGATGTTCATGATGGTCTTGTAACAAATTTTAACTTGTTAAAATTAAATTTGCATCCACTTGTCTAATTAGCTAGCATGATCCTAATAATAAAACTTCTCTAATTGCCCCCATAGAGTGCACAATGCATGATCATATCCAGGACCAAGTCTTTGGGATAAACCCAGCACATGGGAGACTGGAATGTTCTTTACCAAGTTATTTATGTCTAAAGCTACAAAATATTAGAACACACATTGATCATAGAAATGCAGATAAAAGACTAACTTTTGTAGAGACTTATTTAAATCATTGTTTGGAGTTAGGATTTGGCCTATTGTGATTTCAAGAACCCTCCAAAATCTACTTTCCATTTCTAGTAGAGTAAATCACTTTTCTTCATGTCATTTTCTTGACATGTCTTTTCCTTGAGATATTTGGTTACTGGAGTCTTTTTTTAATAATATCTTTATTTAAACACTGATTACAAACAGGAATGTAGTTGGGCTTCAGTCACTACAACTTAAAAATTTGGAAAAAGAAAAACAAAATGAATCAAAAATAGGCAGACAAAATGAAATAATAAAGTTTAGAGCAAAGGTTAATAAACTGGAAATACTAAAAACAATCTGAAAGATCTATCTAAGAAAAATAAACAAGATCGACAAGCCATTAACCAAACTCACAAAGAAAAGGAGAAAAGAAGAGCTTCATAAACTTAATTAGAAGTGAAACTGGGAAATTACAAAAGACACTACAGAAATTTACTACATAAAGGGTAATTATAGAATACTTTGAGAAACTATGCCACAAAGAACCTGGAAGAAATGAATAAATTATTAAACTCCTATAACCTCCAAAAGTTAAACCAAAATGATCTGGCATATCTGAACAGAACGACCACTATTGAGGAAATCAAAATGGTAATCAAAAGTCTTCCCAAAAGCAAAAGCCCAGGCCCAGCTGGATTCACTACTGAATTATTTCAACCCTATCAAGAGAACCTACTGCCGCTCTTTCAGGCTCTTCTGAGAAATTGAAGAAACAGAAATATTCCTAAATAGTTTTTATGAAGCTAACATCACTGTGATACCAAATGCAGACAGATACCACAAAAATAATAATAATAATAATAATAAAGACCAATACTCTTGATAAACACAGAAAAAAAGATGCTCAACAAAATCCTAGCAAACAGGATCCAACGTTTCATCAAGAAGGGCATACACCATGACCAAGTAGGATTCATCTCAGAGATGCAAATATGGTTGAACATATGCAAGTCAATGTAATAAGTCATGTCAATCAAAATGGATTAAAGACTTTGATATTATACCTTAAACTCTAAGGTATAGAAAACATAAGCAAAACACTCCATGACATTTAAACTAAAGGCATCTTCAAGGAGGAAACAAGTGGAAAACAAGTGAAAGCAGAGATAAACAAATAGAACTGCATTAAATTGGGCTGGAAAGATAGCTCCGAAGTAGGGCATTTGCCTTGCACTAGTCCTACCCAGGACCAATGGTGGTTCGATTCCCAGCATCCTATATGGTCCCTGCCAGGGGTGATTTCTGAGCACAGAGACATGAATAACCCCTGAACTTTGTGTGGTGTGACCCAAAACCAAATTAAAAAAAAGAAGTACATTAAATTGAGAAGCTTCTAGCACCTGAAAGGAAACAGCAACTAGGCCACACACATCATGAAACAAACTATTCATCCAAAACCCATCTGATAAGGGACTAAAATCCAAAATATACAAGGTACTAACAGAACTTAACAAGAAAAAAAAAGTCTAACCCCATCAAAAATTGGGGAGAAGAAATAAACAGACATTTCCTCAGAGAAAAAGTGCAGATGGACAAAAGGCACATGAAAAAAAAATGCTCCACATCACAAATTATCAGGGAGATGCAAATCAAAACAAAAATAAGGTACCATCTCACGCCACAGAGACAGGCACACATCACAAAACCAGTTCTGTGGGGATGCAAAAAGAAAGGAACTTCATTGTTGGTGGGAATGCTGTCTAGTCCATCCTTTCTGGAAAAAAAAAATATGAATATTTCTCAAAAAGCTGGAAATTTTTTGTAAACACGGTGATTAAAAATAATAATGATGACAATAATAATGAAGAATTCTATATTGATAATTCTCTAAAAAAAAGAAAGTGCCTAGCACATGTAAATGCTTAAACTTATTAGTAGAATTGCCACTAATAATATTAGTTTAAGTAGGAAATTACCCTTGAGGACTAAGCACTTGCTCTTCTTCAAGTGGGACATTTTCTTTCTTGATCCAATGTGTACACAGTAATGGACATTTCGGCTTAATGTGGCGCCTGTGAGTACGAATTTGAAAGGTAAGAGAACAAAGCAAACCAGATACTATTTAATATAAACTCGACATCACAGTGCCTGTTCCTTTAATATTTACTCTCTTTATAAATGTTTGCCCTTAACGAAAGTTAATAATTCTAAGAATGCAATTTCCTCATAGAGTTCTACTTACCTTTAGAAAATCCAAACTAGGCCAAGATAATAGGCCAAATAGAGAAACCTAAAAGCAACCCATATGAGACATTCATTTCTATTTATTAGTAAAAAATTTTGAAACTTTGGGGGGGGCAGTTTTGGGGGGCGGGATTACACCCAGTGACGCTCAGGGGTTACTCCTGGTTCTATGCTCAGAAATTGCTCCCAGCAGTCTTGGGGAACCATATGGGATGCCGAAATTCGAAACACCGTCCTTCTGCATGCAAGGCAAATACCCTACCTCCATGCTATCTCTTCAGCCCCTTTTAATTTATTTTTAATAGTAATTACTTCATTTAAGCATAGTAGTTACAAAGTTGTTTCTACTTGAGTTTTAATCTAAGAATGTACGCCACCCTTCTTCACCAGTGCACTTTTCCCACCCCCAATGCCCCCAGTTTTCCTCCCTCCCACTTGCTTCTCTATTGTTATGTGTATTGTGATCTATTGAGAGTGAATAAGACAATCCACCACACACCCCTCCTGCCTCCGGGGCAGGCATTTTGCTTCTCTCAGTCTTTGTCTCTCCTTTTCCTTTGAAACTCTTAACGGGTTTGTAGTAAAGTGATTATCTAGTTAGATGAAGTGATCCAAATTCACATCAACTCAGGATGCTTCCATCCAAAATTAAAATTGGAAGTAGAAGAATAATCTATTAGTTAAGGAGTAATGAAGAGAAGATAACATTAAATACATCAAAGGAAGCTACACATTTTTGGGCACATTTCAGCAGCATAATCATTATATTATAGGGACCAAGTTGAAAGTGATTTGTGGAATCTCCACTCATGACCAGATTGTCTTATTCACTCTCAATAGATCACAATACACATAACAATAGAGAAGCAAGAGCATTAAAATGTAGATGTCCCACACATTTAAAACTAAATCCTCAACCAAATCATGCTTAAAACTGGAAATTCCAAAAAATCTCTCCACCCACTGGTTATTTAGGAAAGTGAAGTAAATTCAGCCTTTGATATGCCATTCACCATCACAACACCAGTGGATCCATTCCACAGATGGGAATGTGCTGCTCAAGACCATAATTCAGGGTGTTAAAATGGTGACTCATTCCACTACAGGGGAAACTCGAAGGTCCCTCACCCAGTAGGACTAAACAGGGCCATGAGTGCTCTATGCTCAATTTCACAGAAGTTGGGGAGAAAGGGAGAACTCTTATTTTTAACGATTCTTATATTTTGTTTTTACTGTCTGGAAATAGCCAGAACTATGGTGAGATCATCCTTTGTGGTAAAATGATAAGTAGTGAGGCACTGGCCAAGGTGGTTGGCTGAGGTTACCTGTCAAGATTTTAAAAAGAGAGAAAACATGTCAGATTATAAGACAAATAGAAGATTCATGCTAGGAGTGGTGGTTGCCAGATAGAACACAGAACATCCAGTCAAATCCGAATGCTCAATTTTAGTCACAGAAGTGTCACCGTGGATATACTCATTAAATAATAGTGGCTATTTCTCTGAAACTCAAATTTAACTAGACATGCCTGGTTTTATCTGCTAAGTGTAGTAACTCCTTATAAAGTCCACATTAGACAGTGCTGAGGAGCTACTCTTGGCTCTGTAATCACTCCTGGCTACACTTTGGGAATTTATGCAGTGCCAGGGATCAAGCTGGGGTCAGCCACATGTGGAGCAAACACCTTGATTCATGTATTATATTTCCAGCTCCAAATATTTTTAATTTTTTTTATTTAAACACTGGTTACAAGGTGGTTCATAATAGTTTTATTCACAGATAAAATGGTTCATGGTTGAGTTACAGTCATACAATATACAACCACCTTCACCAGTGTGCATTTTCCATCACTAATGTCAACAGTTTCCCTCTCACCCTCCCAGATGCCTTCTTCCCTCCCACCCACCCTCCCACTCTTGCCTTGGGAGCAATTTGCTTCTCTCTCTCTTTTTCTTTTCTGACTTTGTAGTTTACCGTACTGTTAATAAAGGGGTGCCATGCATGCCACTTTATCCCCTTTTAGAACTCAGTTCTTTCCCAGAGTGATTAGTTCCAACTATCACTTTCATAGTACACCCTTCTCTACTCGAACTGCACTCTCTGCTTTTTGTGGCAAGCTTCCTATCATGGACTAGTCTCCCTGATCTTCATTTCTGTTCTCTCTGGATATCATCCCCACACTGTCTTTTATTTTCCTTATATCCCACAGGTGAGTGAGATTATTCTGTTTATCCCTCTCCCTCTGACTCATTTCACTCAGCATAATAATCTCCATATCCATCCATGTACAAGCAAATTTCATGACTTCATTTTTCCTAACGGCTGCATAGTATTTCATTTGCAGATGTACCAGAGTTTCTTTAACCACTTATATGCTGTCAGGCACTTGAGTTGCTTCCAGATTCTGGCTATTGTATTGTATTGATGAACATAGGAATGAGGAGGCCATTTTTGTA
The DNA here is from genome assembly GCF_024139225.1 of Suncus etruscus. NCBI lineage: Eukaryota > Metazoa > Chordata > Mammalia > Eulipotyphla > Soricidae > Suncus > Suncus etruscus. The sequence continues at coordinate 7,071,642 of NC_064855.1, read as the reverse complement.
TTGTTGTATTGTGTTTTTAGTTCCTAGGGCATATCCCTGGAAGTGATATTTCCAGTTCCAATTTTAAGAGTTAAAATACTCAAGCTACAAATTAAAAATTGTTGAGTACCTATATTTCTATTAACCTATTGATAAGATCAAATATTGATACTGATAATTAAAATTTATTATCAAAATTTATATAGCTGTGATGCTTCAGCATATATCTGTGAGCATATACCATTAACTACTTTTTCATTAATGTATGCATTTTTTAAATAGCACTTGTTGTTGTTTGGAGGCTACACCTGACTGTGCTCAAAGCATACTCCTGGCTCCTTACCCAAGATTCACTCCTAAAATGTCGTGGGGGAGAGATTATATGGCGTACTGGGTATCAACAGGGTTTGCTTCATGCAAGGCAAGTGCCTTACCTATCGTACTATCTCTCCTGACCAAATATATTCATGCTTAAATAAGGCATGAATATTGATATAATATTGAGTTTAGTAGAAGGAGACAGAAAACAGATGAACAGGGCCGGAGAGATAGCATGAAGGTAAGGCATTTGCCTTGCATGCAGAAAGACGGTGTTTCGAATCCCAGCATCCCATATGGTCCCCCAAGCCAGCCAGTAGCGATTTCTGAGTGTAGAGCCAGGAGGAACCCCTGAGCACTGCCCGGTGTAATCCAAAAACCAAAAAAAGAAAAGAAAATAGATTAACAGATTAAAATATAATCATCCAAGAATAAGTAAGACAGAAGAGTAAAGTCATAGAAGGGAGCAAGAGAGAGTGTTGGGGCTCGGTGAGTGCTGCTACAAGTATGTTAAGAGCAGGCCCCCTTGAGAAATGCCATTTAAGCAGAGACCTGAAAACTAGAATGAAGCAAGTCACTCTGTGAGCACATCACGGGATCCTGAGACTGGCTTCTGGCTATGTCCCTAGCTGCAGATGTTTTTGCAAGTTACTATTTTGCAAGTTATTATTTCATTGATCTCTAAATCCTTTGTTAATATCACATTTATATGTTAAATATCTACTGTATTCAGTACTTCTACATTTACATCCATTTATAGAATTACTTATTTGCTGTGTCTTAAAATTTTATTATCTGAGCATTGTTTAGTCTTCAAGAGAACTTTAGAATCACTACCAAGTACAAGAGAATCTTAATGGGATTTTTGGTAAATAGTGCGTTCTAAATTAATTTAGAATTATACTCTGATACTACTTAGCTTTGCCTTATAGGAGTGAGGCTTGCAGTGTCATTTAGTCAGTGGCACTTGTGTATGTGTGTACTTTTTCAAATAAGTCTTAAAGAATAAATAGAAAACCAGTGTACAAAGGCAGCAGACATAGAAAAATAGCAATACACATATTGAACAACATGTACATGTGAGAAAAAGATTTGCTCTGGCAGCAGCTGAAAATTTTCTGTACCCCTTGCCAATTATTATAGCATATTAGAAACCTTGTTATTTATATGTTTTTAAGTATGATTGATTTCAACTCTTTAGGTCATGGCAGAAAAATAGAAGGCACTCATGAATGGATTACTGATAAGAATCTCAACAAAACTCCATAGGGAGAGTTAGGTGTCCTACAAAAGCAGCAAAGCACCAAAGACCAGCCACAGTTACTTTGTTGTAATATTATCTATAGTTTACTTTTCCTTAGTAACCTTTGAGTTTCTCCAGAGATTGAAAATAAAAACATCTTTTAGCTATATTATTTATCTCTGTTTTTCCAGAATTTGCTATGGTACCTGATAGCAGTAAAAGCATATATAAGTGATATTTTAGAAGTGTCAAATGAGAGAAATAAATGAGATGTGTATGTATGTATGTGTGCATATTACATATATGTATATGTAATGTATGTATGTATGTATATGTGAGAATAGGTTCAAGCCTCTTCAGATGAATTTATACCTCACCCCAAAGTTTCAGTGTCTCTTCATCACCCTGCCAGGGAACCCCTCTTTCTGTCTTCCTTCCCCCTTTAGCAGCCAGTTCTGTGATGAGCCAAAGGATTTGTTTTCATTTGCTTTCTCTGTTCCTTTGCTTGTATATACCACATATGCCTACGGTCATCTGGTATTTGTCTTTCTCCTTTTGATTTAGTTCACTTATCATGGCCCCCCTCCATTTCATCCATATTTTGGCAAATGGCACTATTTCATGTCATATAGCTACATACTTTTCTTTCTTATTGGTCATCCATTATTGTGCACTTTTATTGCCCACATCTTAGCTGTTGCAAATAGTGTGACAGTGGAAATGAAGCGTATATCTCTGGGATCCTTGTTTTTATCTTCTTCAGACATAAACCTGAGAGAGGATTGCTGGATTATATAGTTGATGCTATATTCCTTTTTTTTCTCTTTATAAAAAACTTTTATTTTTCCTATATCTTTAATATATAAAATCTTTAAGCACCATGATTACAAGCATGATTGTACTTGGGTTTCATTCATAAACAGAACAACCCCTTTACCAGTGCAACACTTCTTCCACCAGTGCCCCCCCCTTTCTCCTTCCTAACCTTTGCCGGTATTTGAGACAGGCATTCTACTTCTCTCACTCATGATTGTCATGATAGTTGTTAGTGTAGTTATTTCCTTAACTGCACCACTACTCTTTGTGGTGTGCTTCATATTGTGAACCAATCCTTCCAGCCCTCATCTCTATTGTCTCTGGGCATTATTACAATAATGTCCTTAATTTTTCTTAAAACCCATAGATGAGTGACATTATTCTTTGTCAATCTCTCTCTCCCTCTGACTTATTTCACTCAGCATGATAGATTCCATGTACATCCAAGTATAGAAAAATTTCATGACTTCATCTCTCCTAATGGCTGCATAATATTTCATTGTGTATATGTACTACAGTGGTGCTATATTCTTTAAATTTTTGTTTGTTTTGGGGGGGCAACACTTGGTGACACTTGGGCTTACTCCTGGCTATGCTCTCAGAAATAGCTCCTGGCTCAGGGGAACATATGGGACACCAGGGATCAAACCCACGTCCATCCATTTGCCTTGCTAGCAGCTGCCTTACCACTGTGCTATAGCTCCAACCCCTATATTCTTTAAATTTTGAGGAACTTCCATTCCCTGTGTACATTTTAAGGCTCACATAGGATATAATTTTAGTGAAATATCAAAAATAAAACAACCATTGCGCAAGCTAATTCTACTAAGTTGATTGAGAAAGCAAGCACTAGCATCCTGTTATCTATTTAAATGTAGAGTAGGAATATTCTGCATTTCTGAGACCCCATGGTCTTAACAAGCCAAATTTTATCCTCATCAATCAGGAAAATACTCTAGATTCCATTTGGTTAATATCAATTGGCAAGCTCTTAAAACATCTCAAAGGAGAGCAACTCCACTTAAAATTTTACAAATCTAATTGTTATTTCCCTTAAAGACCTACCTCCTCATAATTAACCATTTTTTTTCAGCATTTATAGTTTGTAAGTGCATAATCTCCAGGGGTTTCCCAGAACGGTCAATACCAAAAAGTCTGAAGAGCCTTCCCCTGCCAGAGCAACACCCATTCCTGGTCCTTTGGAGAGAGGTGGAGAAATATTGAAACTGGGGAGCTGTGAGCCATATTCCTAAAACCTAAGTGCACAGTCCTGTAAACCTATATAACCTTTAAAACTCATGATACAAATAAAGTATCAATTCCTGTAAGTATGCTATAACCCAAGTTCCTTTTTTTTTCTGGAATGCTGGAACCTATCTCTAAGTTACCCCCATAATTTTCATCCCAACCACAACCCTCTCTGAAAAAAGATGACCAATGTATTTAAGATGACCAATGTCATCAATACATCTTAAATATGTTAAGATGTATTTAATGTATTTAAGATGACCAATGTATATAAGCTAGATTTAGCTTTGCCTCTACAATGATGTGCTCATTAGTACCAACAGTGAACTTGACTAACTCTATGTCCTAGGGCTGTTGCTCCGGGAAGCTGTGGGGTCACACATTCATTGCATTGGTCATAAGCCCTTCCAGGCAATCAGAGCCCAGAGCAGCCATAATACCCCCATTAAACTTGATGCAATCACAATAGCCAAACTGATGATGCCAAAAGGAAAACATAGTTCACGATTTGCAAAGACCATTTATGGGAATGTTTGACTTGCTGTCCTATAAACACAGACACTTGACAAGAGCTGGCCCTGTACTCAAAGGCTTCAGGATGAGGGGTTGGTTAGAAAAGGCTGAATAGCGGGTCTACGCGACCTTGGGAGGGTGTACATCTGTGTCTGAGATCTAAAGTCTTTCTGCCAACTAGTGCATTGACGGTCTCTTCCAAAAGAGAACACTTTTAACAGGGTGTTTTTTTTAAAAAAAAATGTGTTATTTTATATATATATATATAATTTATATTGAGATCAATGTGAATTAGAAATCTTTCACAGTTGTATTTAATGTACATAGTGGCAGTGAATTAGGGCCATTCCCACCACCACTGTTGACCTCCCTCCATAGTTCTTGGCATTCATCCCATTCCTCCACCCTTAGCCCCCTGGACTGATAGTTTAACAAGTCCTTTTTGTTGATTCCTTGTTGTAGTATGGATCTCTTGATTCTGATGTCATTGACTTTGGTTTGGGTACTTATTTTGACCGTTTTTTATTTCCACTCAATGCTCCTGAGACCACTTGGCCCCTGGGTCCCATCCACTTATTTTTTTCAGTTTGTAGGAAGACATAGAAATATGAGGCAGGGCCCGGAGAGATAGCACAGCGGTGTTTGCCTTGCAAGCAGCCGATTCAGGACCAAAGGAGGTTGGTTCGAATCCCGGTGTCCCATATGGTCCCCCGTGCCTGCCAGGAGCTATTTCTGAGCAGACAGCCTGGAGTAACCCCTGAGCACCGCCGGGTGTGGCCCAAAAACCAAAAAAAAAAAAAAAAAAAAAAAAAAAGAAATATGAGGCAAAACAAGATGATTCATGTTCTATGTATGGTTCTATTAAAAAAAAAGTGGGTTGGAGACCCTTAACAGAGTTTTTTCTTTTTTTTTTTTTTTCTTTTTACTGATAGCTCCAACTTCTATCATCTCTATTGGGATCTCAGTTTGATTATTGCTTATCCATAACAACTTTGTACACATAAATACTTGGAACTCTCTATATTAGTTTCTCTGTAATAAGACACTCCCACAAACTGAGTGACTTAGAACAACAGGTGATGATTATTATTCTGATTGGATGCCAGAGGTCTGTTTGCTACCATCTTCTGCACCTTGGCATAAAAACATGCCTCTCTAATCCTTAATCTTTGCTCACAGCCCTCTTTCTAACAGAGTTTTTTCTAAGCTTTTTTTTTTTTTTTTTGTAATCATTATAGGTTTGTTGCAGTTGGAAGAGTCACAGAATGGTCCTCTGTACTCTTTATTTGAGTAGATTCATTTTCATTATGGTGCTGAATATTTTGAATGTTCCACAAATCTGGACATCAGATTCCTCCTCTTCAGATACCTCTCTAAGCCCTCGCTCCCGGTGGAGCTAGCATCCCTCTAGAATTCCACCTGTGGTCAGGTGGAGCAGGTTCCACTCCTAACTCTGGGCACCTTCTATTGAGGGCCATTCCTTTGAACACCTCGGGCTGTTTTCCAGAATTCAGGCAAAGTTGCTGCTAATTGTTTTTATTGATGCTTTGGTGTTTCTCTACAGGTGTGAGCCCCTCCAGCTCTCCCTCTGACACCATTTATTTAGTGTTTTTATAATTTGCACTTTCAACTCCTAGGAATTTTCAGAGGAAATAGTAGATTTGAAATATTTCGTAGCAATAGTAAAATAATATAGTGACTAGTGATACTAGACCATGTTTTTATCTTGATTTTTGCTGACTCATGTATTATGTATGAACAGATTTGAACATAGACCTAGAAATGTTAGTCACAGGCCAGCAGCAGCACTGTGGGATGCAATAGCTGAAGAGCAAAGGCAATTCAGTAAAATGAATTTCCACCGATGTTGTGTATGTAAATATTTTAGGGGATTATTATGTTACTGACCCTACCCTGATCAGTGATTGTGCCCTACCCTAGGGTGTGACCTGGCATTCTGCCCCCACCCTAGGGTGGTACCTGATTCTGCTCCCACCTTTGGGTGGTACCTGATCCCACCATTGGATGGTACCTGATTCTGGGGGATAAAAACAAGGGTCTGTGGAAGGCGAGAGGCTTTTTTGCTGGAACTGAGGCTGAGACTTTGGACTTCAGTCTTGTCCACCGAATAAAGCTAATATTTCCACAAGCCTGACTGTCTGCGAGCTGTTTACCCGCCGTTTCACCTCAGAACCGTCAGCTGGACGGGGTGACAGACGCGAGCTCCGAGCTGGAGGGGAAAGACCTCATCCTCCATCCCTCCATCAGTCAACCTCTTCAGGGGCTGACTTGCAACACACCAACACTTGGAAGATTATCCAGAGAAACAAATTCAGTGGGAGGCACATAGGGGTCATTGATTTAATGTGTTGTTTGAGAACAGTTCTGATTTTTGCCCAACAATTATTTGAAGTGTATTCAACTTCTCCAGAGTCTCTGTCATGCGGGCTCTTCAGTGCACCTGTAGACATTCCACGTGTTCCCACAAAATGACCAAGTGTAACAACCACTTGCTGAAGGCAGAGTTTAATGGAAACAACCTCCAGATTTCATCGGCTCTAAAGGTATGCTGAGCCTCACAGTTAACTTTTCCACAAACATCTCTAGCTAATCGACCCAAACTCTGCCCAGTTATCAAACAGACAAGGTCAGCAGCAGCCATACTAGTTCTGCTGCTAGCTCTTTAGAGTCCAAATGTTCTTGCGCCTCACCTTCCACTAGTGCTCTCTGCAGTGTCCACTCTGCTCCTGTGTCTCCCCAGCTGAGCTCACAGGCTTCTCTTCCCCTGTCTGTCCCTTCACATTAGTGCCCACATTCCAAATGGAGGGAAGAATCAAAAACCCTTCACTGTGAGGGGAAATGGTGAGATGGAGGCTCATAACCTAATGATTTATTGGAGTGGGTAGAGAGGCGATAATTTTTAAGCAACATACTATTTTTATTTACATGATTATTGAAAAATATTAATAAGCATCAGAACAAATGATCTTTATTAACCCAGATCAAGTGATACTGGATTATCTCAGTCTAGACTGGGTGCAAGACATAGTAGCTATGAAAGGTCATGAGACAAAAAATAAAGAAAGGTCATGAGACACTGGCTGTCTATGAAAGGGTGAACAAAGTTTCCACAAAATCACCTCTAAAATCTGTCACACAAGTCAGCTGAGTCGAGTAGCACTGAGAGGGTTTCAGCGTTATTCGATAGGAGGATGGGAGCAAGGAGTCAGCAAAGAGTGGGTATTCAGAGACCAAACACACTCAAGAGTAGTTAGAACTGAGTCTGATTTACTGAGACTTCTGTTTCATATTTAAGCAAAAAAAAATTATCAATAGTAGAAAGTTGTGTAGATCGAGTGACATGATTTTTAGCCATAGGATTAAACATTATGTATCAGCACAATCATTAGACAATCATTTAAACATTGTATGTATTTTATAAATTCTTTGTCATCAGTTTCATTTACCATAAACAGAAATCAGAAAAATACTTATTCTTTCCTGTTGAATAAGATTCTTGCTAGTCAATTATTAATCAACAAAATAAAAACCCATGATCTATTAATGCGAAACCAAGGAACATTGTAAAAAGGGGGCAAATGTAATTAAAAGACCAAATATTCTCATAACCTACACATTACTAAGTAGCTGGCCAAAAGTATTATTGTTGATTCTACCAACTTGAGAAAAATATTATTGTAGTTTTTTCAGTAGCTTAGGGTAAGTAGGGTGTATTCCAGAAATTCCTTTTTTAATGCAAGAGTAAAGGCACACAGTTTTGTTTTGTTTTGTTTTTTGTGTATTCAGCATTGTTATTTCTTATTATGCATTAATATTTAATAAGTTCATTATTGCTATCCTGCCCAGGGCTAACTTAAAACACAACTGGCCTTTTCTCAATAGTGTCTGCCAGGACTGCACCCCCTTTTTCAAGAGGGAAGCTATGCCTGCACCACAGCAGTTCTGTTGGTATTCAGCCATCATGCCTGTAGGCCGGGGGCTATGGCAAAAATCCATCTCTCTCTGCTAATTACAGAAATACAATGTAAATTATAGAAACATTTTTTCATGTGAGAATAGCAAATTTTAAATATAAAGTTTTCTCAATAAATCTCTACAAGATACAGGCTACCTGATATGACTAGCTAAATTAAGATTCTATTTTATATCTGATTACAAGTCAGCCCTCCAAGTTAGACAAATATAAGCTCAAGTTTTAACAAATTTTGGGATATTCACCCAATAATCCCCTTATAAATATGTCTCAAAATTTGTTTGTACGAGCAACTTACCTACATACCTTGCTTTATCTCCTATTTTTCCTTTAAAAAATATTAAATAGCTCTGACAGACATTTTAAGAAAAACATGGAGGGAGGCGGGAGAGGTGGTCCAACAAGGTAGAGAATTTTGCCTTATACACAACCTACCTAGATTCTATCCTTAGCACCACATAAGGTCCCCTGAACAACTCCAAGAGTAATTCCTGAGCATAGAGCTAGGAGTAAGCCCTGAGCACTTCTGGGTGTGACCCAAAATCAAAAAGAAACTAAATTAAAATACATAGTCAAAACACTAGTAACTGAACCTGTAACAGAAGAATAATATTTACAAAATTTTGTTCAACCTGACTCTTTTTACAATAGAAAGTAAGGAAAAGTTTCCAGACTTGTCAGAAAAAGGCCATCGCCAAGCCACAGTGGGTAACCTCTGGATTGAGACAGGCATGATGATGAGATGAGAGAAGCCAGGCTGAGTAGTCAACAGTCTCATGAAATGGCATTTGTGACCTTCAGAGATTCACCTCCAGGGACCCTGGTGGAGTCTGAATCAGCTGAACCCCAAATCAAGTACAGTACTTACAATTTGCATCAGATGCATTGGAAGCTTAAGATTCCAGTCTTTGTACTGATTTATTTTGTTTTGGTTTGGTTTTGGGGGGAGGGCCACACTCAGTGACACTCAGGGTTACTCCTAAATATGTGCTCAGAAATCGCTCCTGGCTTGGGGACCATATGGGATGCTGGGGGATACAACCACGGTCCATCCTAGGTTAGCCTTGTACAAGGCAAACACCCTACCGCTGCACCACCACTGTGGCCCAAATCCAAAATCTTTAACTCCTTGCATTTGTTGAATACAGGCAGGGGGTGGGGGAGGAGAGTGATGGGGGCATTGGTGGTGGGAATGTTGTACTGGTAAGAGGGAGATGTTCGTTTTTATGTCTGAAACCCAGCTACAAACATGTTTGTAATCATAGTGCTTAAATAAAGATATTATTTTTAAAAAATTAAAAAAATAACAACTCCTCACATTTGTTTCCTTAAGTAAAATGTAATGGAAACACCCAGAATAAAACACACATAGGTTATAGTGGGAGATAGAGAGAGAGTTCAACAGTCTTTGCAAATGCTATGCACATCAGAAGCCCAGGTTCAATCCCCAGCACTGCATGGTCCCATGTGCAGTATGTCTGATACAAAACCCCAAAACCTAAATAAATGAAGAAAAAGATTGGGATAGGGCTGCTCCTAAAGTGAATAGTTCCTGCCTCGCATGAGATGGGTGATGGAACTTCATCTGCGGCCTTGGAGTCCATACCTGAACTTAGATTTATTACCATGACTAGGAGAAGCTGGACATGACGAGAACTGTTAATTTTCAACCCTTCTGAACTGAGCTTGACAGATGCAAGTGTGCCAAATGGGGAAAACTCCGAGAGCCAAGAGGAGAGCGGGCCCTGGAAAAAATAAGGAGAAAAGGGAAACTGAGAGTGATGCCTGTGGGATAGTGGACAGTGGCAGAAGAGACAATGTCAGGGCCTTTATGGTGTCATTTAGGCTTCATATCAGTTAGCAGAGCCTATTACCAAAATCTTTCAGTAACCATACCACATGGTGCATGAGTTTTTAGTCACTGTGTTTAAAACATTCAGTTTTTCACTGAATCCCTGTATTTCACACTCAGACTTTTGGCCTTGGGTGTGAGAGGGACCTTCAAGCCATGTTCATGGACCTCCAAGATCCTCTGATCTCAGCTACACTGATGGGTCAGAAAGATGCTATTTACACCCTGCAGTGCGAGGAATCACTAGGGCCACTCCAATATGCTTAAGGGACTCCGGGGTTACTCCTAGCAATGCTCATGGGGGAACCCTGCAGTACTGGGGATCAAACAAGGGTATCTTGTCTGCAAGGCATGTGCCATAACGCTGCTACCATCTGCCAGGCCCCAGATCTTTGTCCTGTATCATTCCAAATGATTACACTACCAGTCTGCTGTAAAATCAGCAAGCTCCTATAATGACACACACTGCTTGACATAGAGTTTAGCACGTCTAGCTTAGCACCTAGCAACAGAAAATGTATTTCATAGGGTACACATCATGCAATCAGCAACTATTATTTTTAAGGTCTTGTGCATCCATTTGACAGAAAATTAGGATTATTGCCTATTGAGGTGCCTAGATGCATCTGAGTCAAGGCTCTTCATTCCTTTTATGGGGCCCAGGAATCAAAGGTTGCCTGTGCTTTTCACTAACTTACTTCTGGGTGTTCCATGGCAGTGGCTGCAGTGGCAGAGGCAGCAGTGGCAACTGCAGCTGGATTTTCATCTCTCCTTCTGCTTGATCATTTTCTCTAAACACTTAAAAGTTAAAAAACTAGTATCTTTTTTTTTTTTTGAGAAGCAGTGGGGGATGGGGGATGCCACACTCAGTAATGCTCAGGGCTTACTCCTGCTTTGCACTTATGGATCACTCATGGCAGTCTCACTGGACCATATAAGGTGTCTGAGATCTACAAAGTGGAGATTAATAAGTTTAAGATCACATGACCACTAAGTGCTGAAAGTCAGCAGACTGATCTCAAAGTCTGTGCTTTGAACTTGACACTGTAATCAATAAAAATGTAAGATTTAGACATCCAGTTTTAAAGAAAATTCTTCTTTTGGTGAAGTAAATAGTTGTGTTTAGAAAATATGAGAGGGGTGAAAAAAAAGCCCCCTAAAAGAAAGGGAGTAAAATTATATGCTTTAAGCTGGAATTTGTACAACTCCAGAATAAAGGTTCCATTTACTGTTTTAATTTGCTTCAATTATTTTTATTTTTCCCCACAAGTATATTCAGTTTACTATGAGTGATATTAAAATGTTTAGAGATTGCATTTCCACCCCATAAATATTTTCATGCTTTCTTCAATTTGGGGGGGGGCATCATTTCAAAATACCATGATGAATACTAAGTGATAATGTCTAAAAGTGCAAGGAAGTCCACATTAGGACAAAATCATATGTCAAGAGGTCATGGGAAGAGAATGTTATAAATGAGTCACACAACTTTTTAAAAAATAAAAAGCAAATGAGTTTAGAATTCTTAGGAAAGCATTGATATCCTTATGGAGAGATTCCCAAGAAAATGTTGAGAATTTTGTTTGATTCTAATCTAAGTCCTGGATAACTGTGTGGTATGAGCTTGGCCATAGTAAGAACTGAATGGGGATGAGTGTACAATAATGGAACGAGTCAGTCCCTAAATTTAAACCAGAACTATCCCAATAGAAAAATGCCATTTGGGGGCTGGAACAGTGGCATAAATTGTAAGGTCCTTGCCTTACATCAGGGGTCTCAAACTCAATTTACCTGGGGGCCGCAGGAGGCAAAATCGGGGTGAGGCAGGGCTGCATAAGGGATTTCACAAAAAAAAGTCCTCAGATGTCATTATTAACAGTTTTTTATGGTACATTAAATATACAAACAATATATTTTTAATTTTTTAATGTAAGAATTTATTCAAGAGACAAAATTGATTAACATATTGAGGTAAACTGACACAACATAATATAGTAACATAACATATAATTAATATAATGTAATAATACATGTAAGTCAAAGAACATTTATAAATAAAACACAATTTTTTGATCATAATGACTTACATATCTTTCACAGTAGTATTTTAGGTACATATTAACATTGAATCAGGGGAATATCCATCACCCCCAGTGTTGTCCTCCCTTCATCCCTGTTCCCAAGCATATATCCCTTTTTCCCTCCTTTATCCCCCAGAATGCTAGTTTAACTAAAAGCATATATGTTAACACTAATGTAAACCTTTTTTTTTTTTTTTTGCAGTTCCAGATATTTTTACTAGTGGTTTCTTAAAGGTTTAGAGTCAAAGGAGCACTGTATAAATAATGTTAGAGTTGCAATTATCATTTGTATGGGCCCACCAAAGTATGAGGATCATGGAAAGGAAAAACTTTTGGTTTAAGTACAAGGAGACCTTACTCCTGAAGTTTCTTGACATAAGACCATTTCTAGGCTCCAGGCAAACTAGTTTGTCCAATTCTGGTCATTGTCTGTAGTGCCCATACAGTTATATTTTTCACAGTCTCTGTTGCTGGTACTCTGTTTCTGTATTGAAGGTCCTGGAATCTGTATATCCTACACTGAAGTCAGGATGCTGCGGAGCGGCATCTAATTTCAACTCAGAATTAAAGGGCAATGCAGAAAGCCCTGTCAAGTATGCAGGTCGTTGTTGTTGTTTAAATCTTCTCTGTGTTAAGGGAAGACTCTTTTGAGTAAATCAATGTCAGAGCAGCAGTAGGGTCTTCCCTGGTAGAGAATTCCTTCCAGGTGATGTCATAGACAACTTTGAATGTTTTGTAAATGACTTCCTTGGTTCAGAGGTGATTGGAAAATGCCCAAACCTCTGAGGCAGGGGTCCTCAAACTTTTTAAACAGGGGGCCAGTTCACTGTCCCTCAGACCATTGGAGGGTCTGACTATAATAAAAACAAAACTTATGAACGAATTCTTATGCACACTGCATATATCTTATTTTGCAATAAAGAAACAAAACAGATACAAATATAATATGTGGCCCGCGGGCCATAGTTTGAAGACCACTGCGAGGCCTGTGCTAGGTCATCATGTCAATGTTCAGGGTGTAAGGTTCCATTGCACCACTAGATTTGTGTGTTTCTATCTCTATTATATAAGAACTTATTTGTATGTATAGTATTATCCATTTTAATGTGCCCATGCAAACAAGGAATAATGCCACCTGGCGTTATCAGCGCATAAGGGGGGCTGCAGGAACAAGTCCAACAATCGCCGTGACCTGGTTCAAACATAAGCATTAAACTGAGGGACTATTTCACCAACATTCCTTATTGAACAGTTCACAAAGAGAAAAAAAGATAAAAAGTGGGAAAAATAAACAATCTAACTTAAGACAGTGGACACAATTGTCACCGTTTAAGAAAATTTGTGTGTTCCCATCTCTATAAGAACGTGTTTGTATATAATTTCCCATTTTAATGTGCCTATGCAAAGGAAGAACAGTATCACATGGCAAGATTGGTGCCTATGAGAATGCTAGAACAAGTCCAACAATCCAATTGACTTGATTCTTATATAAACATTAAATGGAGGGACACTTCTTTTATATATATATTTTTTATTTAAACACCTTGATTACATACATGATTGTGTTTGGGTTTCAGTCATGTAAAGAACACCACCCATCACCAGTGCAATATTCCCATCACCAATATCCCAAATCTCTCTCCTCCCCAACTGACCCCCGCCTGTACTCTAGATAGGCTTTCCATTTCCCTCATACATTCTCATTATTAGGACAGTTCAAAATGTAGTTATTTCTCTCACTAAACTCATCACTCTTTGTGGTGAGCTTCCTGAGGTGAGCTGTAACTTCCAGCTCTTTTCTCTTTTGTGTCTGAAAATTATTATTGCAAGAAAGTCTTTCATTTTTTTAAAACCCATAGATGAGTGAGACCATTCTGCGTTTTTCTCTCTCTCTCTGACTTATTTCACTCAGCATAATAGATTCCATGCACATCCATGTATAGGAAAATTTCATGACTTCATCTCTCCTGACAGCTGCATAATATTCCATTGTGTATATGTACCACAGTTTCTTTAGCCATTCATCTGTTGAAGGGCATCTTGGTTGTTTCCAGAGTCTTGCTATGGTAAATAGTGCTGCAATGAATATAGGTTTAAGGAAGGGGGTTTTGTATTGTATTTTTGTGTTCCTAGGGTATATTCCTAGGAGTGGTATAGCTGGATCGTATGGGAGCTCAATTTCCAGTTTTTGGAGGAATCTCCATATCACTTTCCATAAAGGTTGAACTAGATGGCATTCCCATCAGCAGTGGATAAGAGTTCCTTTCTCCCACATCCCTGCCAACACTGTTTATTCTCATTCTTTGTGATATGTACAAATCTCTGGGGTGTGAGGTGGTACCTCATAGTTGTTTTGATTTGCATCTCCCTGATGATTAGTGATGTGGAGCATTTTCTCATGTGTCTTTTGGCCATTTGTATTTCTTCTTTGTCAAAGTGTCTGTCCATTTCTTCTCCCCATTTTTTGATGGGATTGGATATTTTTTTTGTAAATTTCTGTCAGTGCCTTGTATATTTTGGAGATTAGCCCCTTATCTGATGGGTATTGGGTGAATAGTTTTTCCCACTCAGTGGGTGGCTCTTGTATCCTGGGCACTATTTTCTTTGAGGTGCAGAAGCTTCTCAGCTTAATATATTCCCATCTGTTAATCTCTGCTTTCACTTGCTTGGAGAGTGCAGTTTCCTTCTTGAATATGCCTGTAGTCTCAATGTCCTGGAATGTTTTGCCTATGTGTTGTTCTATATATCTTATGGTTTTGGGGCTGATATCGAGGTCTTTAATCCATTTGGATTTTACCTTCGTACATGATGTTAGCTGGGGGTCTAAGTTTAATTTTTTGCAAGTGGCTAGCCAGTTGTGCCAACACCACTTGTTGAAGAGGCTTTCTTTCCTCCATTTAGGATTTCTTGCTCCTTTATCAAACATTACGTGATTGTATGTCTGGGGAACATTTTCTGAGTATTCAAGCCTATTCCACTGATCTGAGGGCCTGTCCTTATTCCAATACCATGCTGTTTTGATAACTATTGCTTTGTAGTCAAGTTTAAAGTTGGGGAAAGTAATTCCTCCCATATTCTTTTTCCCAATGATGGAGGGACACTTCTACAAACTTCCTTATTTAACAAATAACAAAGGGAAGGAATGATGGAGAGGGACTCTTTCACCAAAATACCTTATTGAACAGTTCACAAAGAGGAGAAAAGATAAAAAAGTGGAGAAAATAAACAATCTAGCTTAAGACAGTGGACTCAGTTGTCACCGTTTATAGGAACTAATCAGAAACCTAGTATGGTAGCAACCACAGTTACACAATAAAAGAAGGAAGAGGCCAAAAGGTCGTTGAGAGTAAACAAGTAGATAAAAAGTACTGGCCTCTTCCCAGCCTGAGAGTTCATCCTCTCAGTTTTATTTTGAAAATATATGGTACCCCCACCTGAAATGGTCTCTTCCCACACTAAAAGTCCATCCTCCCTTTTTATTTTAAATATATATATGATACTAGTGCCCCCGCTAGTAGGGATGGGGGGGGAGCCTGGAGGTCCCTAATAAAGTCCACCTGGAATGCACAGCAGGCCACCCGAGGTGGCACTCAGGCTGGGCCTAGAGTCCAGGGGGAAATAGGGGAATGGCTGGAAGCCTGCCAAGCCTCCCAGCACCCCCCAAGCTAGGGAAAATGCCTGTGGTCTGAGGTGTCCCCTAACCCCATACCTGGGAAGAGCTGACCTCCAGGATCAAAGCCAGCTAGCTATCTGCCCGGCCCCTCTCTCTGCTCCTCCACCCTAAAGTAGTGGGGGTAAGCCATGAGGCCCCTAATAGAGTTCACCTGGAATCCACAGCAGGCCACCTGAGGTGGCACTTAGGCCAGGTCTAGAGTCCAGGGGGAAATAGAAGAACGGCTGGAGGCCTGCCAAACCTCCCAGCACCCCCCCAAGCTAGGGAAAATGCCTGCGGTCTGGGGTGTCCCCTCTCCTCATACCTGGGAAGAGCCGGCCTCCAGGATCAAAGCACCAGAAGCCAGCTATCTGCCCGGCCCCTCCCTCTGCTCCTTCTCCCTAGAATAGGGAGGGGGGAAGCCTGGAGGCCCCTAATAGAGTCCACCTGGAACCCACAGCAGGCCACCCAAGGTGGCACTCAGGCCGGACCTAGAGTCCAGGGGGAAATAGAAGAACGGCTGGAGGCCTGCCAAACCTCCCAGCACCCCCCAAGCTAGGGAAAATGCCTGCGGTCTGGGGTGTCCCCTAGCCCCATACCTGGGAAGAACATTAACAGTTTTAATTATTTCTTCTGAACATGAATAGAACATTGAGTGAAGATCATGAGCAGTTCTTCTGAACATGGCATCTTTTGCCTATTTCTTGCTGCCAGAGACTTGACAGCGCTTCTTCTCACAAATCTGAACCATATTTGGCTTTAGAGAGGAAGCATTTGAGACCCTCAGTATGGCTTGAAGATGATCATCATTAAGTCTTGACCTGTACTTTGACTTATTGAAGTTCAATGTGGAGAAAAACTTTTCCCACAAATATGTGCTCCCAAAAAGGCACATGGTGCGCTGTTGCAAGTCAGCCCCTGAAGAGGTTGACTGATGGAGGGATGGAGGATGAGGCCTTTCTCTTCCAGCTCGGAGCACACATCTGCCACCCTGTCTAGCCGATGGTTCTGAGGTGAAACGGCCGGTAAACAGCTCACAGACAGTCAGGCTTGTGGAAATATTAGCTTTATTCAGTGGACAAGACTGAAGTCCAAAGACTCAGCCTCAGTTCCAGCCAAAAAGCCCCCCACTCCCAATCAGGTACCACCCAATGGTGGAATCAGATACCAACCAACGGTGGAAGCAGAATCAGGTACTACCCTAGGGTGGGGGCAGAATGCCAGGTCACACCCTAGGGTAGGGCACAATCACCAATCAGGTTAGGGTGAGTAACATAGTAATCCCCTAAAATATTTACATACACAACAGTGTGCTTGAACATTCGGGAAAGGTCAGGGAAGCTGAGGGGCAATTCTTTTAAAAATTGCCATGCATGTCTGCTTTTCCACTAATCTCCCTGAACTTGGCTTTTAGATCAGAGTTGCATTGCAGGTCAGTGAGCTCCATTTGAAGCACAGGAGGAGCATCTTGCACAGCAAAAGAAAAAGGGTCCACAAAAATTTGGAAAGTGGCTCTGTGCTTTTTGAAGTCTGCAAATCTGTGATCAAATTCCTTCTCTAGCTTAAAAATAGCATCAACATATTTCTCACCACTGAATAGTATGCCTGCATCCACAAGTTCCTTGCATGCTGGGAAATGGCAAAGGTTTGTCTGAGAGAGCTGGGATTTCCATAACACAAGTTTTGTGAAGAATGCTTTCACGTTGTCATAGGCAGCACTGATAAGCTGCCCCAGGCCTTGTAACATCTTGTTTAGTACATTCAGCTTATGTGTGCTGTCAACAAGAAAAACTAAGTCCATGAGCCATTTGTGATCACTCAACTCAGAAACAGCATTCCCATCCTTCTTCATGAAGGCTTTCACTTCTTCTCTCAACTCAAAAAATCTTTTCAGGACATTTCCCCTGCTGAGAGAATGTACCTCAGTGAAATAGAGCACATCTCCATATTCTGACTCCATTTTCTCTAAAAAAAATTATGGAACCTCCTGTTCTTTAAGCCCCTGGGTCTGATTTGGTTGATGTATTTTACAACAACAGACATCACATTGTCACACGGCAGGCATTTACTGCAAAGGGCCTGTAGATGGATAATGCAGTGAAGAGCAATGGCCTTCTCTGCACCCTCCTCTTCAAGTTTTTTTTTTGAACAAGTGCCACCAGTCCATTTTTTCTCCCTGTCATCGATGGTGCTCCATCGGTTATTATTCCAACAAACCTCTTCCATGGCAAACCTGCATTCTCAATGGCATCACACAGATGCCGAAATATCGCATTAGTGGTGGTCTGGCCATGTTTGGAATTATTGTGAGCAGCTCCTCTGTCAATTCAAAATTGCAATCAACACCACAGACATAAATTGTGAGCTGCGCAATGTCTGTTATATCTGTGCTCTCATCAAGAGCAACTGAGTATGCATCAAAACATTTGGCTTTCTCACACAGTTGATGATAAATGTCACTTGACATGTCAGAAATGCGCTCTGCCACAATGTTGGCAGAAAGGCTGATTTTGCTAAACTGACCTTTCTTTTCCAGATAAATAATACTTGCAGCCTGTAACATGCATTTTTTAACAAACTCTCCTTCTGTGAATGGTTTCTCTGCCTTAGCAATCATCTCACTAACCATGTAACTAGCTTCTACTGATGCAACATTCTCTTTGGTTGCTTTCTTGAAGAAATCTTGTTGCCTCATTAGACATGCTTTAACACTGGCAACCCGCTTGGCTATCTCATTTCCTTGATATTTTGCACATTCCTTAGCATGTTTAGTTGAATAATGGCATCTCAAGTTGTATTCCTTGTGTACTGCAACTTTCTCTGAGCAAATAAGACATGTGGGGATGCCCCTGTGCTCAACAAAGAAATACTGCATCTCCCACTTTTCCTGAAATTGTCTGTGCTCGTCATCAATCTTTCTCTTCACTGCAGGCTTTGATGAAGTCATGATGAAGGTGTGACAAAATCAAATTCTGTAATAAACTTCTCTCCCTTAGGCCTCCCATAATGCAAGGGACAGCGGGCAGGAGCAGCGGAAATGACATCTGCTCTAGGCGCAAAGTATTCGCAATTATTCGCTTACCGAATATTCGCAATAAAAAATCGCATTAGTAAGAAAAAACTTGCAAAAAATCGCATAAAAATTTGCATACCCCGAACAGAACTGCGATATTTGAAGGCCGGCCGCGGGCCACAAAATGTACAGAGGGCCACAAACTGCCCGCAAGCCGCGAGTTTGAGACCCCTGCCTTACACGCACTAACCTAGGACAGACCGCGGTCATCCCATATGGTCCCCCAAGCCAGGATTTATTTCTGAGCACATAGACAGGAGTAAAAAAAATAAAGAAAAGAAAAATAGCATTTTACTTTAAATATCCTTGATCTCTATTGCTCAATTTAATTTCCATATGTCTGATACTGGGCTGTCAAGAGGCTTCTGGCTCTTTTTGGGGGAGAGGACTCCATTCTGACTCCATTCTTTTAGGGGAGAAGAGGGAAGGGGGCACTCATAAGTGCCCAGGCCCAGCTTTGACCATTCATGGGTAATCATTGACATCAACTTTACTGGCAGCATCTTCCAGTGATTGTTTCTGAGTTTCATTCATGATCACTGGGATTTTCATCCTTGTCCTCTTCTGAGCCCCTGAATCTGTGCAGTGACTGGCAGAGAAGGCATTCAGCAAATATTTTGTGTCTAAGGGGGGACTGATTGATCTTAGCCACTGCTATTCCCTTTAGCAAAAACCACGAATGGAAACTGCCTTAAGCATCTGCCTGCCCTGACCACTCTGAGTTTTAGAAAAATTTCTTACCTCTGGAGCAATCTTGAATTTCTAAGAGCTAGATGGTTCCGGGGCAATTTTTGAGCACTACTTCTCTTGAGCAATTCCAAATATGGTCTCCCCTGAGCCCTCTAGGTAAAAATCCCACAAATTCTTTCAGAGAGTTCTTTCAAGGAATGTGGACTCTGGCCATAAACCCAGGCACCATCACCAAGTCACACAGCTTGCCGTTTCTTCTCTCTGTGTCAAGAGCACGGCCACTTTAGCTCTGTAAGGACACCCTCTTACTAGAATGCTTCCTTGTTGTGTCTGCTGAATGCCCACCAGTAGCCAGGAGATCACCATATATTTGCTGTGTGGCTCATTGAATCTGCCCAATGACCTTATACTCAAATTAAAATGACGTTAGGTTCACCTTAACATGTGGTTTATTTTCTTGTAGTTTTACTGTAGTTTGCAGTTCTTGAAGCACCTTTGCATATATTTCCTAACTTAGGAAATTGTTCTGTAGGGAACACTTGATATATTTCAGTTTTATAAATTTAAAAAGTAGCCTAAGATCACAGTAATTCTTAGACTCACTGGTTGTCAAAAAAAAAAGTTAGTTTTGCTCATATGAGAAACACATTTTATTAGCTCTATCTCCTTCCAAAGACTACTGATATTTTTTTTGCTGTTGTTATTTGAGGTGGTTATTTATTGGTTTATATATTCTACTTTTTGACACCTAATCAATTGGATATAATAAAAATAAAGTATGAAAGGCACCTTTGCTCAAAGCTGTTTTTCATTGTAATTGAGGAAATAAAAACATAACTTAAAACAGAAAGTGAAGGAAAACAGAGAAATAGTACAGGGAATAGAGTGTTTGCCTTGTGCATGTCAAACTTGAGTTTGATCCCTGGCATCTCAGATGGTCCCCCAAGCCTGATAAGAGTATTCCTGTGCACATTGCCAGGACCCTGAATGCAGCTAGGTATGTCCCGCCCAGAAAATTGAAAAAAATTAAAATAGTTTTTAACATCCTAATTTAAAAAAAAGAAAGTGAAGCACACCATATTAGACCCTTACCCCAGTTTATTACTTTTCTCTTTTTCAAACAAAACCACGCAACTTGAACTAGCTAGTCCTGCCTCCAGTTAGAGGGGGAACTAAGGGAGGCATCAAGACCAAACAGATGCAAGACTACTAAGTTGTGGGTTAGATACAGAGGGGACCACATATTCTAGCCGACCTGGGGTGAGGGAAGAGGAAATGGGAGGTAGGACAGAAACGGAGGTGTAGGGAGGACAATTTGGTGATGGGAATCCCCCCTGATTTTATGTAAATATGTACCTAAAATATTATTATCAACACTATGTAAACCACTATGATCAAAATAAAAATTAAAAAAAAATAAAAATAAAAAAAAGATTTTTAAAAAGTATGAAAATATGAGATTGTTTCCAAAGAAAAGAGCAAGTAAGACTCCTGCAAATACAAAATTAGTAATATGTGACCAAAATTTTCTAACAATCCATTTTATGGTCTTTGCAAAACATTCCACTATTTCAGTAAATGACAAACTACAGAGGAAACTGTGACCTATTTAAAGTTCATGGCATTGGGACGGGAGCAATAGTGCAACAGTAGGGCGTTGGCCTTGCATGTGGCCAACCCCGGATGGACACCAGTTAGATTCCCAGCATCACATATGGTCCCTCTGAGCCTACCAGGAGTGACTTCTGAGTGCAGAACCAGGAGAAACCTCTGAGCACCACCAGTTAGGACCCAAAAACAAAAACAAACAAACAAACAAAAAAACTTCATGGCTTTATCCTTGCATACAAAAACATCTGAACAGAAAATACATATACCTAAATTCTCACTTTGACAAATTATGAATGTTATTAGAGAATCTCCACCCATCCACCTTCTTCTCACTTTCCAGTGGTGAAAAGTCTAAAGAGTCAGAAAATTAAAAGCTTTCCACTTCAGCTGACAGAAAGTCCATCAGAGATAAATCTTAGTTATTGCTGACAGAATCATCTTCCTCTGGGTTAAACTGAATATGTTAAGAGGATCTCATGTTCTGTTCATTCATTTGATTCTACAAAACACACACCAAAAAAAAAAAAAAAAAGACAGTCATGCACAATCTAAATTTAAATAATCTCTAGGCAGATCCTTCGTGCTGATGCAATTATAGTTGACTTAGACACCAGGTGGAAACTCATCAGCCTGTATTGTCCGCTTTGAGCTAATGTTCAACAAAAATGTCCTTGCATCAATAACTAGTCTATTTGTTTTTCATGCCTATTTTTCTTTCAATTTTAAAGTATTATACTGGAACCGAAAAGAGGCCTGGTTTTGCTTTGAAGAGGAATGTTTGCATAGTTATGTGTTTGCTTTGTTGTTGAGTTTATTTTTTGTTTTCTTTTTTGTCTCTAAGGACAGTTTTGTTTTGACATTTCTTTCAATGTGCCATTAAGATAGAATGGAAAGCCATTTATTTGAAAAGTTTCAGGACCTTGAGATTAAAGGACATTAAAACCCTTGAGTAGAGAAGCAGCTATGATCAAATGCTTAAAAACAGGAGATCAGACTGAATGAGGACAGAGCCTGCAGAAATACAGTTAAGTGCGGCATGATGCATAAAAGCCCATTTTGTGACAATCACCAAAATTTAGATCATTGTGATGCTCAAGGAGATTGTCATTAAAGCAGTTGAGCTACACTTCATAGTCACAAAATGCTTCATAATTTTATACCACCACATTTTTGTGCTTGATCATTTTAGCTGTAATTTTTAATCTGAAACAGATATTTTCATTTTTCAGTTAGAGAAATTAAAGACCAAAGATGTTACGTTGATCAAAGTCAAATGCTGTGTTGATGGAGAAACTGGGACTTTGCTCAGACTTCCCAGAAATAAACAAATGGGACATCAAGCTTAAAATGCTCTGCACTGTTAAAAGCAGTAAGGTTTAAAATAAAAAGAGATCCCTCCCCCTCCACACACACACACACTGATTGGCAGAAAATATTCACACAACACATCAGACAAAGGGCTGATATCCAAGATATATTAAGTATCTAATGCTCAACAACAAAAACATAAGAAAATCCATTTTAAAAAGTGGAAGGGAGGCTTACTCATCAAAATTATGTCCTACCATGAACACATATCTCACTGCCTTAACTCTGTTTCTTTGATTTCTTTTTCCATGTTATCTCTACAGCACTTGATTCCTCTGTTTTTCTCCCTTCACATCCTTCTACATAATAGTAAATAAAAAACACTTG
The DNA here is from genome assembly GCF_024139225.1 of Suncus etruscus. Lineage (NCBI taxonomy): Eukaryota > Metazoa > Chordata > Mammalia > Eulipotyphla > Soricidae > Suncus > Suncus etruscus. The sequence continues at coordinate 7,048,877 of NC_064855.1, read as the reverse complement.
CCAAAAAAAATATTAAAAAGGGAAGAGACTCCTGCCTTTTTCATAGCACTTAGGGACACTTTGTTTTACCGCATATTTCTACATTTTTTTATAAAATTAAGAAAGTAAAAAAGAGGGCCTGGAGAGATAGCACAGTGGCGTTTGCCTTGCAAGCAGCCAATCCAGGACCAAAGGTGGTTGGTTCGAATCCCGGTGTCCCATATGGTCCCCCATGCCTGCCAGGAGCTATTTCTGAGCAGACAGCCAGGAGTAACCCCTGAGCACCGCCAGGTGTGGCCCATAAACCAAAAAAAAAAAAAAAAGAATGGTTGGGGGCCAGAGACCAAATGGTCTCAGATGCAATAGTGGAGAAAAAATAAGGACAGAACTAAATATCCAAGCCATAGCCAATGACAATAGAATCAAGAAACCTAAACTTTAACAATCTAAACTTAAATGGGTATGTTATACTGGCAGGCCTTAGGGGAAAAGGGTGGAGGTATAGGATGGACGCACTCTGGGATCATTGATGGAGGGAGGTCGACACTGGTGGTGGAAATGGCCCAGACTCACTGTATATATGAAATTCAACTATGAATGACTCTGTAGATCCAATTATTTCAATAAAATAATTTTTTAAAGGGAGATGAACAGATCATTCTTCCAGGATGACATTAAGATGGCCAGCAGGCATATGAAAAAAAAAATCTTCCCTAAGTGTCAGGACAATGAAAATCAGACTGGCAATGTGATAGCACCTCACACCAGTAAGAAATGTCTACAGTGGAAAGCCTGTAAACTGAGCTGGTGGGGATATGTGTGGCACTAAAGAACTATCATTTGGCATTGGTGCAACTGCTGCTTGCTACCGTCTGTAGTCTGGAGATGTCTGAAAAAAATTAAGAACAGTTTCTATGTCATCCAGCAATTCCATTCCTGGGCATCTACCCCAAAAACACAAAACCCTTCATCCAAAAGGACATACACACACCTAAGTTAATTCCAATACTAGTTCCAATAGCTAAGATATAGAAACAACCTTCTGCTTAACTGTAGATAACAAAATGATGGTCTATATTATATACACAATGAAATACTACTTGGCTGTAAAGAAAGACAAAATCATGCAGTTTGCTGCAATTGGAATGAAATTGGCAGAAAAGGGATCCACAAAAATAGAGACTAAGAGGGAACTCCCATCCAAGTGAAAAAATTCAGTCCATCCTCATCATCAAAGTCAGAAAAGGAAATGGTCTCCCATTGCTAAAAACAAGAGTCTCTTGTGGAAAAACAGGAATTTGGGCATGTCAAATCTAACTAGATACTTGCTCACCTTCTCATTTAACAGCTCGTTAGTGTAAGGGGATAATATCCCAGATACACAAGGTACTAACAGATATAACAACTTAATAAAAATTAGGGAGAAGAAATGAGCAGACATTTCCTCAAAGAAGAGATGCAGATGGTCAAAAAGCACATTAAAAAATATTCCACATCAATAACCATCTGGAAGATACAAATCAAAACAACAACAAGGTATCATCTCATGCCACAGAGACTGGCACACACTACAAAACCAGTGCTGTGGAGATGCCAGGAGAAAGAAACTCTCATTTACTGTTGGAGGGAATGCCATCTAATCCAACCTTTCTGGAAAAAGTATGGATATTCCTCAAAAAGCTGTGATCCTGTGCAATCTAGTAATATCACTTCTACGTATATAACCAAGGAACATAAAAACACAATGCAGATACAGACATGCCCTCTGCACCCCGATGCTTATTGCAAAATTATTTACAATAGCCATAATCTGGAAAAAACTCAAGTACCTAATAACAGATGAGTGGTTAAAGAAACTGTGGTATGTTTATACACTGCAATACTAAGCAGCTATTAGAAAAGAATGAAGTCATAAAATTTGCCTATACATGGATGGACATGGAGACTATTATGCTGAGTAAAATGAACCAGAAGGAGAAGAATAGACAGAGACTAGTCTAACTCATCTGTGGGATATAAGAAAAATAAAAGACAGTACACCAATAATATTCAGAGTCAATAGAGCGGTATGCGGGGAGGACGAACTCATGACATGTATTTTGCAGTGAGTGAGCTAGAGAACTAACCACAATGACAACTACCATGGCAATGATAGTGAGGGTGAGAGGTGGAATGCCTGTCTGAGAGATAGGCAAGAGGTGGGGTGAGGGAAGAAAATGGAGACATTGGTAGCAGGAAGATCACACTGGTTAAGGGTGGTGTGTATTTTATGACTGAAACCCCAGTATAAACATTTTTGTAAACACGGTGATTAAATTTATTTAAAAAAAAGCTCATCAGTTATTATGCAAAAGTGATTGCAGGTTAACCATTTCCAGGCAGAAGTAGAAGCCAAATTTCAGTGGGATTTTGAGTGAATGTGAAGTGTGGAAATTTTCAGGGATCACAAAAAGAAAAGACTGAGGAACATTTCTGATATAACAGATACTTGAGCATCTCTCTATGGGGTGAGCAAGGAGATGCTAAGTACAGAAATCTGAGATACTGGAAAGGGGCGATAGAGAGATAGCCCATGGAGCTGAGTCCCTGAGGAGGATGGGAAAGAGGAAAATGATGGGCGCACACAGGAGACCCACACAGAGTGCAGAGGCCTTGACAGAAAAGGATTCAAGAAGTGGATCAAATGCAGCAGGACTGGTTGATTTTGATGGTGAAGAGGAGAGATGAGTAGTGGGGATCCATTTGAGCAGGCAGAGCCAAGAGGAGACTTGGAGGTCAAAGAATGAAGAAATCTCAGCAGACAGCAGATCAAAAGCCTGATTTTCAGAACACGAGGCATATGGACTCGTATGAGTAACAGTTTCATCATATTGGGCCACACAGCGTAGAAATGTCACCCTTGTCCCTCAAAACACTCACGTATTTTGGGAACTAAACATATTCATTCTCACCATGTTATTTTAGGATAGACAAAATTGTTGTGAGTCATTTGTTGTGGGCAGTGTTCCACTATGCAATTGAAATCCTTCTTTTCCAAATTAATTTTCCTCAGATACGCTGTTTCTGAGTGCTCTGCCCATCTCCAAGCATTGAGAAAGACCTGTTGGCCCAACTCAGGCAGCTCCTTGGAGGGGGGTGGGAGGAGTCTTCTCAGCTAGGCTAACTTCCTCTCTCAAGCCCTCTAGTCCCAGGAAGGATCAGGGAATTGCCCCCACCCCATTATTCCCACAGGAGAAGCATTGTTCAAGGCACCTCAGCCTCTTAAATATACAATTTCCCAAGCACTGAGTTTTTTTGTAATTATTTAAACACCATGATTATAAACATGTTCGTAGTTGAGTTTCAGTCATAAAAAAGAACACCCCCCTCAACAGTGTAACCTTCCCACCACCAATGCCCCCATTTTTTAGCAGTCTGTCCAAACTTTAATCAAATATTCTTGCTTCTATATCTTAGAGTTTCCAAATCAGATTCTCAGAAGCAAAAGGAATGTCTCTCATTCGCAGTTCCTCACTTTCTCAACCAAGGGCGGGTCTCCCTTTGCTCATCTTGATGTTGATCTTCTTCTCTACACCCTCCCAACACACTGTCGGCTTTACCTACTCATGAATATCCCCTGAGATCAATGGATTGTGTGGAGCATCTTCCAGCCTTTTCCTCAAACAAGTTTCAGATCCTTAGAAGAGTTGGTTGTCACCGGGGCTAGAAACATATCCAGCAGCTCATATGCAAAATTGTTCTCTCCTCAGCCTTTTTTTTTCTCTTTATTTTAGTCCTGTTATATTAGAAATAAACACTATAAAACATAGGTACATATCTGCCCTGACAAGCAAAATAGGAACTTCATGAAGACAGAAATTGTTTTATTCCCCTTACCTCACTGACAATCCCTTGCATTTTGGCAACAAACCACTATAATGAAGACATAGATGAAGATGTGGGTAAGAATACAGATTTTGGTATAGTTTGTTTTTGTATTAGGTAGTTTATTTAGTTATATTAGAATTTATATATAATTTTATTTGTTTGTTGCATATGTACCTTATTTTTATAGCCTGCATGCCTGACTTGAATATTTAGCTTATGTGTAGAATTAATGAAAACATTTGGCTTATCTGTGTGTTTGTATATATGTGTCTTTAGGGTATCTAGATCAGCTGAATTTCTCGGGAGAAAATCTGGAAAGTTATTCGTGAGCATGTATTAAAGATGGGGAAATGAAGAAAAATGCTTTATTCCCACCACCCCAGAAATGACTAATGTGGCTGCTGGGATCCCCCGTGTCTGTGGGATTTGGTTTTGGCCCAGTGCCCAGATGCTAAGAAGCTGTCCAAGTCTAAAGAGCCTGGTTCCCACACTGGGCTCACACTCTCTACACCAGAGGTTTCACAAATGCAGGCTGGGCCATGTCCTGCTTAAAGCACTTACAAAACTCTTTGGTAGTTCTAATAACCAATAAACAGATGTTCATAGGATATACAGAATATCCAAGAGCAGAGTCATCAGAAGATTCTCCCCTACCCACACAGGGCCTTGCACGCAGCTGACCCAGGTTCAATAACCAGTACCCCATTAGTTCCCAAAACCCTCCAGGTATCATGCCTGAGCACAGCTGGTTGTCTGTCAGTGCCCCTCCCCCCTGAATGCTCATCTTAGCAGTTGTCTTTCAGAATAAAGGACAGTGCCCCCTTTAATTTTAGACATCCTAACAATGTTTATGCATCGTGAAAATATACCTACAGTTTACATGGTCAGGGTTCTGCTTTGAGACATAAAGGAGGGTGAGGGTAGGTGCTGGAAAGATTCTGCTTAATATCATAAATATTTATTTCCTTTCTCTTTACTCTAGGAGGATAAACTCCCAATAGATAAGTCATTCAAATTATATTCTAGACTTTTCTACAACTACAAGAGGTTATTTGTGTAAGAAGAAACACCCAGAGGTGATCAGGACTTATGCCTGGCTCTGTGCTCTGGGTTTACTCCTGGCGGGGGGAGGGGGGGTGTTAACCATGGGGAAAGTGCCAGTGATTGCTCCTGGGTCAAGCTGTGTACAAGGCAAGTACCCCATCTGCTGTCCTAGCTCTGGGTCCCTAGAAGTTACTATTGAGAAATAACCATTTTAGGGCCAGAGTGATAGCACAGTGGTAGGGCATTTGCCTTGCATGCTGCTGACCCAGGATGAACCCTGGTTCGATTCCCAGCATCTCATATGGTCCCCTGAGCCTGCCAGGATGATTTCTGGGCACAACTGGATGTGACCAAAAAGAAAAAAAAGGGGGGGGACCATTTCTAAGGATCAAGTGGTAACTACATTGTTTTGTATAGAAAGAGATGAGTGTAGCAGCAGGCTAAATCCCCTGCACTCCATGTGGCACTGGAGCTGAGGTACTTGAATTAGCTTCTGCAGAAGAAAATTGGAGGCACCAGAGAAATCTAAGGATAAATTTAGTAAAACCCAAGACCACTCAAAGTCTGCTACAATTTTCCAAGGAGAGGTCTTTGGTGACCAGCAGTGGAGCCTTTGCCATAATCCCAGGCTGTCTGAAGCAAAATCTGGTCCATTGACTAACATGCCATTGTGTCCTATGGCTAAACTCTCAAATTTGTAGGCTTTGGAGACAAAGTGTGTGGCTGAGAACTGACAAATATAGGATCAAAGTATCCCTCTCTGTGAAAAATTGCCAATCAAGAGTGGGACATACCTTGACCCTGCCAGAAGAGAAGTGAAACTCTCTTGGAGGAGGGGGCTGAGAAGAAGATGGCCCTAGGCTGCCCTACATGCTGCCTGCAACAGCCACTTTGTGAGGATTGTTTCCAGAATTTCTTCTACCTCTTGAGGAAGACAAAAAGGAAGCTTCAGTCTGAGAAGCTTGATCTCAAGAGGAATTCTTCTAGGCAGAGAAAGAGGGAGAAAAAGCAACAGAAACAGGAAATCATCTGGTCCTAACAATTTAGACCTTAGTACTGATGGAGGCCAGAGGGCAACACACAGGTCAACAGGCAGCAGGGAAGCAGCACAAGAAGAGCAGGAAGGAGTGAGAAAGAGAAACAGAGAGTGTGGTTGAAAGAAAGACCAGGAGTCTTACACCCTAACTCCAGGACCTCCTTAAGGCCTGAGAGTGGGTAAGGGACCTCCCACCCCCTTGACTTCTCTCCTCTCGTGCAGCTGGCAGGTGTGGATGGAGAAGCACCTCTCTAAGTGGTTTCTTCATTGCTCTCTTCCCACTACAGGAGAGTCTAGACACCCTCCCATGCATTCATTTAGCTCCTGCAAAGAAGTTCCTGAGTCAAGCTCTACAGCTGCCATTGCCAGCACCATATTCCTATATGGAGGGAATCTAGGCTGGAACCAGAGTCTGCCTGGAGCTGGAGCACACATTGGCCAATCCCTGTTGCTCTGCTCTGTTCTGGTTGTTGGGTGATGCTTCTGTATCCAATATGGCAGCAGGTGGAGAGTGGCAGTGTGAGGGCAATGGTGGCAAGAAGTGCTAATACTTCCTCCATTCCCCTTCACATGACTTTGTACCCAACTGACAGCCTTTGTGGCCACAACCAGAAAATGATTGTTTGGGGAACTGAGCTTTCATGTGGCGTTTCACCAGACAGCAAGACAAGATCCTTGTTCTCTTTTAATTCACTACTTGCATGAGTCAATTGGTTCGTGTCAGGTTTCTAAATCGATTCTTGGCACTAAATGAAGTATGTTGGGTTTTAAACTTAAAAAATAGAAAAGGAAAGAGGGGCCAAAGAGATAGCCCAGGAGTAGGGCATTTGCCTTGCATGCGTCCAACCCAGGGCAGACTGGGCTTCAATTCCTGGCATCCCATATGGTGCCCGGAGCCTGCCAGGAGTGATTTCTGCGCACAGAGCCAGGAGTAACCCTGAGCAAACTCTGGTTGTGACCCAAAAACCAGTCAATCAATCAATATACTGCTTTAAAAAAAATTAAAGAATAAGTGAACAGTTCTTCAACAATGATGACTCTAATTCACTAGCTGGAAACTTCTCATTTGATACCTACCACTCCACCTGTCCCAGTGTCCCTACGTAACGATTGATTTGGGAGTTTTCTTTTGGCGATTTTTTTTAGACATTCAATAGTCCAGTATTACTGTTTGATACCTGTAGTGCTGTTATATACAGCCCCCACGAGATGCAGAGGACACCCACTGTTAGCCCAGGGACCTCCTGTCCCATCCCATGCTCTCAGATCAGAGCTCCACTCGTCCTGGTACTGATCCTAAACATGTCTAGGACATGCTCTCAGAAATAGAATTTTCAAATGAAATTTCTCTTCTGTTATGTATAATACATTATGCTAATATAATGCAGTATTATATTGTACAATGTCTTTATCATCTTCTGCTGGTCTCTGAAACATCTGTAGCCTTGGCAAAGCTGGATTCTGGCCACTGTACACTGGAGGAATTTCTTGATAGGACTTTCATTTTTTTTAAAGCTCCTAAGTCCCAACAGTCGACCATCTGGACTTTGGCCAGAAAATGACCTTTGTGGATTATACCTGCATGGCTTAGTAATAGAAGAAAGGTTTTTTTTTTTAATAATATCTTTATTTAAGCACCATGATTACAAACATGTTTGTAGTTGAGTTTCAGTTATAAAAAAGAACAACCCCCTTCACCAGTGCAAGGAAGGTTTTATTTCCTGTTGTTTTATATATAATTCCAATTAATCTGTAAATAATTATGTATGCCACACTAAATGTTATATATATATATTTTAATTATACATATGATAAAATACATAATATACAATAAATATTATACATAATTTTAAATATAATACTATTGCATCTTTTCCTTCTGAGACCATCTCTTGACAAGTCCTGCTTAGGGATATGAACTGATGATGAGTACTTTGGGGATATGAGATGCCTGGGCACGAACTCAGGGCAGCTGTATACAAGGCAAGTGCCCTCCCCACACTGCTATTGCTCTGGCCCCTAACCTTGTTTCTTTTTTTAATTAATATCTTTATTTAGACACCTTGATTACAAACACGATTGTAGTTGGGTTTTAGTCATGTAAAGAACACCCCTCTTCACCAGTGCAACTAACCTTGTTTTTAATCCCAAGCAAAGAGTCTCCAATCAGAACATCATTCTACTGTCTTTATCAGAAGATATTCATAGGAACATTCTAAAGAGGTTAGTTTCTCTGATGACCGTTGCATGTTTCTGCAAGTGGAAACAATTGACGTCACATTCACTCATCACAACTGAAAATCTGGTGGGCAGGGAACACCTAGCCCTGGGGGGAAGTGAAGAGAAATAACAGGAAGCATCCTTTCATCTGCGCTGAGCTGAGTGACAACTATGGCATCAAAATGCTCCTGAGAAACATGACTTTCTAACCTCAGCAATTTTAGAAGTAACAATTTCCTATCATTTCCCAAGAAGTGTTTGAGCCTACACATAGTTTAAAATTATCTTGGAGGCTTTCTTCATACACCATTAACTGCCTCGGGTAGGAAGGAGTCTTGCCTGTTGAACTCATCCTTCCTTTCCTCCTCAATGCACCTGATGCTGTGCAAGGGTCAGTGCTTCCAGCTCCCACAGCCCAAGGACCGAAGGGCTTGTTTCCTCACACTACTGGCCTTCTGCTGTGATGCAGTGGGTGACAAAAGCCTGCATGATGGTGATGGGGCCACACCATAGATGTAGGAAGAGGCTAGCTATGATAATAGGTGGCCGTATTCACACCCTTGTCCTCAAAAATCTATCATATTTTCAAAAGAAATGGAAAAGAGAAAGAGCTTTTGTCACGTTTTTTGACCAAAAAAATAAAATTTCAGGGGGTGACAAAACATTATGAAAATGCAGAAGGATTTGGGACTCTGGCTGGCGGAAGTGAATGGGGAGAGGCCTGATTCTGGAGTCTCTGATCTTAGGGGTCTCATCTGGTCTCTGGGGCCAGAATGCAGGTCTACAAACGAGAGAAAGTGGGGCTCCTGAGAGCAGGAGGCCCTGGAAAGGCAAAGCAGAGTATCCCCCATGTTCCCCCCTTGGTCTGTTGCCATGACGACTGCCTAGTCTGTTGAGAAAAACCAGCTCTGACCTCAGCTTCCTAATGAAAAGAACCTTCCCAGCCCTGACTCTGGGGCCGTGGTCTTCTTTCTCTCTTTCTCTCTACCACCAAACAGTGGAAACTTCCCGTTGGTGTTTCTAATTAAACAAGACTACATTGGGGCCACATAAAAGTGACATATTTCATATGTTTTTCATTTAAGGAAAATTCATGTTGTAACATTTCTGGAGGGTAATTTGGCTATATAAATCAAAAGCTTTCTAAAAAATATATTCTTTTTGACCTAGCAAATCCATTTCTTGGAATGTACCCTGAGGGAAATCAACAGGAAAGTATTGTGGGCCATCTAACAATATGAACATTTGTCTATTTTTTTTTAATTTACAACACTGGAAAAGAAAAAAAGCTAAATTTTTAAATCAGCAGTATGTTAGTGATAAGCCATTTAGATATTGTAGGGTAACTTCAAAATAGAGTTAAACAGAAACTCTTTTTCCATTACACTATCTTAAAGTGCTTAGGAACTAACCGATATTTAAAGTCACGTCATTTTATGTTAGAAACTCTGGTTATTAGAGTATTGTTGCTAAATATAAATTTTCTTACTGAAAAGTATTTTGTGAGATTTTTATTGATTCTTATTTGGGGCCCAGGACATGATGTTTCTACTCATGAAAAGACAAAAACCATGTGGTCACACATTAGAGAACAGAGCCTGATGTCTATGAGTTATTGTGGCCTGAGTTGCTCTGCATCTACGGCCAGGCCACACACTTGTTTCTGATGTAAAGCCTGCAGCCTGTTCAGGGATGACGTGGCAGGACTTCCCAAGGTGAAGGCGGCAGGTTTTCCTTTATGCTCCAGCTTCAGTACGGACAAGCTAGCACACAGGCAATTTCTGAGAGCACCCAGAGCACTAGGGGTTCTGGGATGGCCAGAATTGGGAGATTGGAATTGGGACTGTTCATCTAAGTTCCTACTTTTCCCATTTATTGACTACTCAGTGATTGTGCTTTTATTACTCATCCAATTCTAAATTCTCAGACACTCCACTACAATTATTTGAAAAAAAGACTACTTAAAAAAGGAGCTTAAAAGAGATAATTTTTAGGGTCAGAGAGAAATGGAAATAATAGCACAATGGTAGGCCTTGCACTCGGCAGATCCAGGATAGACTGGTTCGATTCCTGGCATCCCATATGGTCCCCTGAGCCTGCCAGGACCATTCTTTGAACACAGAGCCTGGAGTGACCTCTGTACACTGCCAGGTGTGGCCCAAAAAAAAAAAAAAAAGAAGAAGAAAAAAGAGAGAGAGAAAAAATTTTTAATACATAAGCTTGTTTCTAGTGATTAGCTCTCTTATTCTTGGTGCTCCTGATTGGTCATTAAGTATCTTCACTTTGCAAAAACCTCCAAAGTCATGAAACAATTATACAAATAATTCACATTATTCTAATGGACCCTTTTAAAAATTATATACTGGAAACAATTATAAAGCTATTTTTAAAGACTCACAATTAGAAATGGAATTTTCTGTTCTACAGTAAGCAGTGAAAGACAGCTTCCTCTTGAGAAATCTAAAACTAAGTGAACTGTTACCAAAATGCCTAAGTCATAAGTGGAACTTTTCATCTATTTTAAAGTTAAAGTTTGTTAATGACATCTTAGATATTTGATTAGAGACTGTATTTAATTTGTGTTGTATGTAATTTAATATAACTCCCCGCTCCTCATTACTCAGATAAATGTGGAATTTGATTTATTTTTGTAAAAGATACTATTTTGCATGTTTCTAGGTCCTCTCACATTATCTGAATAGCTGGTGTCAGTACCAAGCAAACATTTGTAAACCTCTTTCAAGTTTTTATTTACAATTCATTCATGTACTTTATTATCATAAGCATCAAATTAGATACCATTGCACAGACAACAATAATTGTTCCATTTTTAGAGGAATGGAAAGAAGAAACCATTACAGCTTAGTGCTTATAATAGTTCATCACTAAACTTTATTTAAAAAACAGTTATCATTTAAAATTCTCAATGATTGGGATCACAGTGATAGTACAGCAGGTAGAACCTTTGCATTGAACACAGCCAATCCCTGGAAACTCATATGGTGCTCTGACCCCACCAGGAGTAATTCCTGAGTTCAGAGTCACTGGACCATCTCTGGGTGTGCCCCCCAAAAAATAAAGAGACCTTTCAATGATTGGAATATATAAATATTCTATAGATGATGAAACCAAAACTCAATTATTTTATCTTATTGAAACTATTGTGATTTGCAAAGTCCGTCATAGTTGAATTTCAGATATACAGTGAATCAGCACCATTCCCACCATCAGTTTTGAGATCCCTCCACCAATGATACCAGAGGGTGTCCAATACCACCACCTTTTGCCCCTTAGCCTGCCGGTATAGCATGCCCATTTAAGTTTAGATTGTTAAAGTTTAGGTCTCTTGATTCTATTGTCATTCACTTTGGCTTGGATATATAGTTCTGTCCTTTATTTCTCTACATCTGAGTCCACTTGACCCCTGGGCCCAGCTTTCTTTTTTCCATTCTTCTTAGTTTTATAGAAAAAATGCAAAAATATGTGGTAAAACAAAGAGATCCATGTACCAAGGTTCTATGAAAAGTCAGAAACCCCTCTTTAAAAGATAAAAAAGAGGCTAGCTCTAGCCGGCATGGGGTTGGGGGAGACTCCATGTGGAAGGCCTTCTCCCTAACTTCTCCCCTCTTCTGCCCCCAGCCTCCAGGCCTTCTGGGGTGGCAACCCAGGCGGCCAGAAATGGTTGGTCCTAACTTGGGGTGTGCTGAGATTTGATTGGTTGCGCTAAGTTTGTCACTGGCAATTTCTGACCACTCTGCATATGGAAAATCGCGCGGGCACTAGTGCCCCCGCGTGCACTGCTTGTATTAAGAGTATTCCCCCCGGCCCGGAGAGATAGCACAGCGGTGTTTGCCTTGCAAGCAGCCGATCCAGGACCAAAGGTGGTTGGTTCGAATCCCGGTGTCCCATAGGGTCCCCCGTGCCTGCCAGGAGCTATTTTTGAGCATGGAGCCAGGAGTAAACCCTGAGTGCTGCCAGGTGTGACCCAAAAACCAAAAAAAAAAAAAAAAAAAGAGTATTCCTTATCTTTATGTTATGTTTTGCGTATCCAGCATGTCCATTTTGTATTCTGCCCTTTCCCACACCCCTTTAAAGCTCTTTTTTACTCCTTAATTCTCTCACCCGCCCCAAACATCACTAACCCACATTATTCTTTTTAACTTCAGTATTCCACAATCCTAATTACAGACCAAAGCCATGCATTGTGTGTAACAACCCCAAACTGTTTCAAAAGACATAAAATGGACACGTATGTCTTTAGAATATTTTGTGTTTTTCCCTGACAACTATAAGTCTTACTAAATATTCTCTTATCCAGTGACGATTCTAACCACTTCTCTTTATGAGCTGTTCAACAAGGAATTTTGGTGAAAGAGTCCCCCAGTTTAATGCTTATGATTGAACCATGTCATGGGGATTATTGGACTTGTTCTTATGTCCCCATATGCACCAATAATGCCACGTGGCATTGCTCTTTTTTTGCATAGGCACATTAAAATGAGAAAATACTATACATACAAATAAGATCCTATCTAATAGAAATTGGAATACGCTAATCTTGTAGTGCAAAGGGACCTTACACCCTGAACATTGACATAATGACCTGGCACAGGCCTCAGAAGAAAGGGCATTTTCCATTCACCCCTGAACCAGGGAAGCATCCACAAAACATCCAGATTTGTCTATAACATCACCTAGAAGCAATCCTCTACCACAGAAGACGCTTAAAAAATATGAAGCCAAGGACTGGAGTGATGGCACAGTAATAGGGTGTTTGCCTTGCATGTGGCTAACCCAGGACAGACCTTGGTTTGATCCCTGGCATTCCATTGGCCTCCCAATGCAGGAGCAATTTCCTCTCCCCATTTTTGATTGGTTTTTATTTGGGGGGGATTGTGGAGTTAACCTTTGTGAATACTTGGCAAATACATGGCAAACATTAGTTTGCTGTGTCTTTCAAAGGTATAATTTTATAAAAATGGTTTTTCATTGTATATATAAACTCCATTTTCTTTGTCCTCTCATAGATAGTTGGACACTTAGAACGGCTCTTGTAAATAGTGCCACAGTGAACATAAGTGTTCATACACCTTCAATCCTTAAAATACGAAAGTTGTGCTATTGTATTCTGTGGATAGTGAGAGTAGAACTGCTGACTCACGTGGTGGTTTCGTTTTACAAAATGCCCTTTGGACATTTCATAGAGGCTGAATCTGTCAACATTCCCACCAGCAAAGTGTGAGGGTCACTTTTCTTTCTGCCCTTGTTATCACATCTTGTTGACAACCTTCTCAATGTAGAACATTCTCACTAATACATTGCATTTAACTTGCTTTGCCCAGATCTCAAATGATCCTGAGCACTTCCCTTTGTTGGGAGTCTGCAGTCTTCTTCAGAGAGGAGTTTGGCTAGTTTTTCTCCGAGTGTTTGTGGGTTTGCTTGTTTTCCTGTTATGAGGTTTTGTGACTTCCCTTTGTATCTTATATCAGAGCGCTTTGTCAGTTTGTGACATAAGCATATTTGCTTTCATACCCAATGCTCTCAAGAATTTTTAAAAAGTTGGGGCCGGAAAGATAGCATGGAGGGAAGGCATTTGCCTTTTATGTGGAAGGTCATCAGTTCGAATCCGGCTTCCCATATGGTCCCCCGTGCCTGCCAGGAGCAATTTCTGAACATGGAGCCAGGAGTTTCCCCTGAGCACTGCTGGGTGTGACCCAAAAACCACAAAAAATAAAAAATAAAAAAAGAAGCAAAGAATTTTTAAAAAGTTTTAAACACTTGAAAACAAATGATAGTCATTTGAGGAAGAAAATAATTAACTATATAAACAGATAGCTAGAGCTGTGGATATAGCTTAAGTCTTGGAGCATATGCCTTGTGTCTGAAGCCTGAGTTCAAACCCCAGCACCACATCATTCCCTGAGACCCACAGATGTGGTCCTGGTACCTTCAGCTACCAAACTGCAAAGCCTGAACACTATTGAGAGCACCCCCAAATGTCTACAGTGAAAAGGCTTTATTGCTTCTCCTTTTAAATATTTGGGTATGTCTACTTAATTCTGAGAACAGTCTTTATACTCAAGATAGTTGAAGTATATCTTTATACCTTGCAAACTGATGAACTTAAATAATTTACAAAATGTTTAGTCATATGAAAAACTACAATACAAGCAATTGCATTTACATGTATACTGATAAAATGGGTTCTCTAGCAGTTCACTTTGCAAAGCAGGTTAATTTCTCTCTCATTTTACAAAGAATTTCTGGACTTTATGTGCTCCTCTTCCAAAATTCAAACACACACGCATTAATGACAATAGCAGACCAAGCAGAATAATAAATGCTCATTCGCTATCATTGTCATGATAGTTGCTAGTGTAATTATTTCTCTACACTCAGCACTCTTTGTGGTAAGCTTCATATTGTGGGCCAGTCCTTCCAGCCCTCATCTCAATTGTTTCTGGGTCTTATTCCAATACTGTCTTTTATTTTTCTTAACTCCCACAGATGAGTGAGACTATTCTGTGTCTATTTCTCTCCCTCTGACTTATTTTATTAAGCATAATAGTTTCCATGTCCATTCATGTATAGAAAAATTTCCTGACTTTATACCTCCTGATGGATACATAATATTCCATTTTGTTTAGTTTCTTTAGTCACTCATCTGTTGTCAAGCATCTGGGTTGTTTCCAGATTCTGGCTATTGTAAATAGCACTGCAATGAATATAGGTGTGCAGAAGGCATTTTTGTAGTGTGTTTTTGTGTTTCTAGGGTATATCCTTAGGAGTGGTAAGCTGGGTCATATGGGAGCTCAATTTACATTTTTTTAGGAATCTCTATATTTTTTTTCATACAGCTGGACTAGACAGCATTCCCACCAGCAGTGAATGAGAGTTCCTTTCCCCCACATCTCTACCAGCACTGATATTTTTTTTATTTGTGATGTGTGCCAGCCTTTGTCGTGTGAGATGATACCTCATTGTTGTTTTGATTTGCATCTCCCTGGTGATTAGTGATGTGGAGCATCTTTTCATGTGCCTTTTGGCCATATGTATTTCTTCTTTGAGAAAGTGTCTGTTCATATCTATTTTCCAATTTTAACCCATTTTGTCTTGTTAAGTTCTGTCAGTACCTTGTATATCTTAGATATTAATCCTTATCTGATGGGTATTGGGTGAATAGTTTCTTCCTTTCTGTGGATGGCCTTTGTATCCTAGTCACTATTTCCTTTGAGGTGCAGAAGTTTCTCAGTTTAATATAATACCATTTGTTTATCTCTGCTTCCACTTGTTCAAACAGTGATGTTTCCTCCTTGATGAAGATGCCTTTAGTCTCAATGTCATGGAGTGTTTTACCTACATGTTCTACATGTTCTTCTATATACCTTATGATTGCAGGTCTGATATCAAGGTCTTTAATTCATTTTAATCCATTTTTATTTGACCTTTGTTCATGGTGTTAGGTGAAGGTCCAAATTCACTTTTTTGCATGTGGCTGACCAATTATCCCAACATCCCAACACCATTTGTTGAAGAGGCTTTCCTTGGTCCATTTTGAGTTTCTTGTCCCTTTATCAAAAAATTAATTGATTGTATGTCTGGGGAAGATTCTCTGAATACTAAAGTCTATTCCACTGATCTGAGGGTCTGTCTTTATTCCAATACCATGCTGTTTTAATGACTATTGCTTTGTAGTACAATGTAAAGGTGGGGAAAGTGATGCCACCCATTCTTTTCTAAGGGTTGCTTTAGCAATACATGGGTATTTATTTTTCCAAATGAATTTCAGGAGTGTTTTATCTGCTTCTTTGAAGAATGTCATAGGTATCCTTAGAGTAAATGCAGTTAATCTGTACAATGCTTTGGTGAATATTGCCATTTAGGGGGTATGGGAGGGTCACACCCAGCAGTGTTCACGGGTTACTTCTGGCTCTGTGCTCAAATCACTCCTGAAAGGCACAGGGAACCATATAGGATGCTGGGATTCAAACCACTCTTCGTTCTGGATTGGCTACATGCAAGGCAAATGCCCTACTGTTGGCTGTCTCTCTGGCCCAAGTATTGCAATTTTAATGATGTTAATCCTCCCAATCCATGAACAGGTTTATGTCTCCATTTCCTTGTGTCCCCTTTTATTTCTTGAAGCAGTGTTTTGAAGTTTTCACTGTATAGGTCCTTCACCTCTTTAGTTAAGTTGACTCCAAAGTATATGAACTTCTGTAGCATTAATGTGAATGGAATTGTTTTTTTAATGTTCATTCCTTCTCTATTATTATTGGTGTATATGAAGGTTATTGATTTTTGCATGTTAATTTTTAAGCCAACCACTTTGCTATATGTATCTATTGTTTCTAGAAGCTTTTTGGTAGAGTCTTTAGGGTTTTTCTAAAGATAGTAGCATGTCATCTACAAACAGTGAGAGCTTGACTTCTTCCTTTCCTCTCTGGGTGTCCTTGATATCTTTTTCTTGCCTAATTGCTATGGCAAGTATGATGTTGAGAGAGATAATTGTCATGGGATTTAATGTCATCTTTGCGTAAAAGTTTGGTGTGTCTCCAGGCGGGTCTTCAGGGCCACGCCTGGTTAATCGGGCCCTGGGGGGGGGGGGTGAGAAATTCCTCCCTAGGCATCCAAAAACTACAGAGGCTCGGCTGGGCTCAGAACACTCCACATGCCAGGATTTCGTGTGCCTTTGACTGGTATGATGGGGGCTCTGGGCAGGACAGCTAGCCATAGGACCCCTGAGCTGACCACTTAGTCCAGGCGAACAAGATTCCCCACACACCAGGTGGGTCTTCAGGGCCACGCCTGGTTAATCGGGCCCTGGGGGGAGGGGGTGAGAAATTCCTCCCTAGGCATCCAAAAACTACAGAACCGCGCGGGGGCTCATGCCCCCGCACGTACTTCATGTATTCAGAATATTCCTTATTCTTATGTTATGTTTTGTGTATACAGAATGTTCATTTTGTATTCTGCCCTTTCCCACACCCCTACAAAGCTCTTTTTTACTCCTTAACTCTCTAACCCCCTCTCAAACATCACTAACCTACATTACTCTTTTTAACTTCAGTAGCGTACAATCCTAATCACAGTCCAAAGCTGTGCATTGTGTGTGACAACCCCAAACTGTTTCAAGATACATAAAATGGACACGTATTTCTTTAGAATATTTAGTGTTTTTTCTCTGACAGCTATAATTCTTACTAAATATTGTCTTATACAGTGATGATTCTAACCACTTTTTATCTTCTCTTTTTGAGCTGTTTAACAAGGAATTTTGGTGGAAGAGTTCCCCAGTTTAATGCTTATGATTGAACCATGTCATGGGAATCATTGGAATTGTTCTTATGGCCCCCATATGTGCCAATAACACCACGTGGCATTGCTTCTTATTTGCATAGGCACATTAAAATGGGAAAATACTATACATACAAATAAGATCCTATCTAACAGAGATTGGAACACACAAATCTTGTAGTGCAAAGGGACCTTACACCCTGAACATTGACATAACGACCTGGCACAGACCTCAGAAGAAAGGGCATAATTCATTCTCCCCTGAACCAGGGAAGCCATCCACAAAATATCCAGGCTGGTCTATAACATCACCTGGAAGCAATCCTCTACCACGGAAGACCTACACTGCTCAGATTTCGACCTTCTCAAAAGAGACTTCCCTTAACACTGAGAAGACTTAACAACAACAACGACCTGCTTACAGGACAGGGCTCCCTGCATTGCCCTTTGATTGTGAGGTGAAAGGAGAGGATGCTCCACATCCTGACTTCAATGTAAGATATGCAGATTCCAGGATCTTTAATACAGAAACATGATACCAACAACAGAGACTGTGTGAAAAATAAAAGTGTGTTGGCACTACAGACAATGTATTGGATTGGATGATCTAGCTTGCCTGGAGCCTAGACTTGGTCTTGTGCCAGGAAACTTCAGGGGTCTGGTCTCTTTGTACTTAGGCCAAGGTTATTTCTTTCCATGTCCCTCATATTTTGGTGGGCCTATGCAAACAACAATTGCCACTCTAACACCATTTTTACTGTGCTCCTTTGACTCTAATCCTTAAAAAGAACTCACATAAAATTTGAGGTTAACTTAAGCTAATATGCATGTATATGGAAATGTAAGAAAATACTATGCCTGTAATGTTTAAGGAGTTACGTAAGTTTTATGGCTTTAGATTACCTTGTGTACTGTTAAGAAATATTATAATGTGTTACAATCTGGGGACTTGAGGGACAAAGTAATTGTACATGGATTCTGTCTTATTTATCTTAATGTTCTTTGGCTGAAATTTCAAAGTTAAGATATCAGCAAGGGGACTTCTGAGAATTATGTTATGGGTGATTGTCCTTCCACTGTAACTTTACCTTGTCCTCTTTCTTTGCACCCTTGTTCTCATAATTAAAAATAAAAATTAAAAAAAAAAATTTTGGTGTGTCTGTTGGTCTGTCTTGTTTTAAAGTAAACCTTTCAGTTTGTCTTTTAAGGCTGGTTTTGATTAAAGTTTGTCTGTGAAGCTAGGTATGCTTCCTTCAAACCTGAAAGTAAGTCTGGCTGGGTGAAATATTCTAGGCAAAGCATTCATTTCTTTGAGTTTTGTCACTATATCCCACCACTGCCTTAGGGCCTTGAAGGTGAGATCTTGTGACAGATCTGCTATAAATCTTAAGAATTCTTCATTGAATATAATTTCCCTTTTTGATCTTGCTGCTTTGAGCATTCTATCCCTATATGTGGGATTCAACATTGTGAATATGATGTGTCCTGGGGTGCTTTTCTTGGATTTCTTTTAGCTGGTACTTCTCAGGCATACAGC
Source organism: Suncus etruscus (assembly GCF_024139225.1). Classification (NCBI taxonomy): domain Eukaryota; kingdom Metazoa; phylum Chordata; class Mammalia; order Eulipotyphla; family Soricidae; genus Suncus; species Suncus etruscus. The sequence continues at coordinate 7,029,897 of NC_064855.1, read as the reverse complement.
ACTCTTTAACTCTAGGAGTTTCTCTGCAATAATATCCTTGACTATTGATTCTTCATGGGAATTTTCTTCCTGGATCTCTGGGACTTCAATGATTCTTACGTTGTTTCTGTTGAGTTTATTGAAGACCTCTATTTTCATCTGTTCACATTCTTTGAGGATTTTTTTTTCATATTCTAATCATATGCTTTAAGGCTCATTTCCTACCTCTTCTGTTGGATGGAGTTGTTATGCATCTCATCTTCCAGCTCACTGATTCAGTCCTTAACTGCTGTTACTCTGTTGGAGAGGCTTTCCAGTGAGGTTTTATTTCGCCTACTAGGTTTTTTTTTCAGTCCTGTTATTTCTTTTTGGAGTTTTCTCATTTCTATTTTCATATCCTCTTGATTAGTATTTTTGGTTCATTCAGCTTGATCCATGTTTTCTTTGAGTTCTATGAACATCCTCTATATTACTGTATTGCAGTAAGCAATATCATAAAATTCTGGGGCCGGAAAGGTGGCACTAGAGGTAAGGTGTTTGCCTTGCAAGCGCTAGCATAGGACAGACCGCAGTTCGATCCCCCGGCATCCCATATGGTCCCCCCAAGCCAGGAGCGATTTCTGAACGCATAGCCAGGAATAACCCCTGAGCATCAAACGGGTGTGGCCCAAAAACAAAAAAAAAAAGAAAAAATCTTTGGCCACATATAAATAGTACAGTAGAAAGGGCACTTGTCTTTCAATACTGACAATTCAGGTTCAATACCAGGCATCCCATATGGTACCCAAACACTATCAGGAGTAATCCCTGAGTATAGAGCCAGGAGTAAGTCCTGAGCCCTGCCAGAAGTGGATTCTTCAACAAGATAGTCCTGAAATCTGCCCATGATCTTCCAGGCACCCCAAAAGTCCTGCCATCATGATCACTACATGTGCCTCTGCTCACACCACTCATCTTGTCTTTAAGAGTTAGGTTGTGTCATGGTAAAGAGCACACATGGGTTTTGAACCCAGCTACCTGAGGCTGTGTCCAGATATGCCTCTTGGATGCTGCATGAGCTCTGGCAAGCAAAGGCTCCATCTCATTTCTCCTCTCGAACCTGCAGCCTAAGCCAGCTTTGGTTGTTTTGCTTCTGAAAGAATTCTGGAGTAGGTGGTAGAAGTCATGAAATGCTATTGGAAAATGTACATGTAAATTATTATTGAAGTTTGAGAAGTTCTCCTGTTTAATAATGTGAAGTCTCCAGTTCTGATAGCATTAGCTTCACAAGACTTTCTAGTAACAGACAAGACTACCAATGCTCAGTGAAATTTAATGATTAGATCAAGAATGAATAGTTATTTGCATCAGCCAATATGGACATTTATTCTTGTATTCTTTCTTTTATATTGATAAAAAAAAAAGGCTGAAAGTTATTTGAGAACTTACTCCTATGCTAAGTTCCTTCCCACATGGAAAGTTCCTTCTCCAGTCTCTATTTTCCAATAAACTTCCACCTTATTTTTTTTAAAAAAAAGAGTTATTTAAATGGTTTAAGTACAATCCCACGTATGTTAATCAATTTCTTTTTCAAGATCTTTCAAGTATCATTTCCAAAATTAAAAATACATCAGCTATTCTTAAACATCTAAGAAAGACATCTATGAAAAAAGGTCAGGTCTCTGTTAGGTAGCCAGGATAAATAAATTCTCACCATAAAAATGTGGATATTCACATGTTTCCAGAAGGGTCCAAGTTTTAGGGTGGCCTGAATCCTAAAAAGTGACCCTGAATCCTAAAAAGAGTAAAATCTATAAAACAGTTAATATATGAATGATATAAATCATCTAGAATCCCTTTTATTCTAAAATCTGTGAGTCCACCATTAAAGATGCTAACTATAAACAGCTAAATGTTTGTGGTCAAATATTTCATAATTAGCATGTGTTGGAATGTAATACCCACTATTTTAAACTTCAAAGAAGGAACAAGATTAACTTCTATTTTTAAGACAATGCTAAAATAAATATTTTCATCCTCTCTGGCTTTGGGTGACTACATTTTGGACCTGGTTATTAAACAGAGGCTAAGATAGTCTAAACCACAGCTTTGCCAAGAGCCAGCAAGGCCATCCACTCCTGTCCTCTCCCACTCACTCACATCCTATCAGTGAAGGTGCTTCTCAACATGAACACCTTGGATCAGGCATTCCCTTGATGGAAATGTTCTTCTTCCCAGTTGTGCCAAGTCATTCCCACTGAAGAAGCAAAGCAATCCATGTAGAACTTAAAAAAAAAAAAAGTAAAACATCTGGTTCATGGTGACCTTAGTCATAGTAGACATGATTTGAAAATGAGTGGGGTTTCTAGTGGCTAGATGCAGTTGACACTCTACCCTAGAAGAAGGAAAACCTGCATCAGTGTAGATGATAGTGAGTCATTGTGCTGCTAGTAAGTTGGAGAGAGAACAACAGCTGCCTTTATAAGTGGAATCTGAAAAAGTAAAACCAAAAGAAAATGAGAGTAGGGGCTGGAAGGAAGAAAAACAGTAAGGTGATATGGAGGGAAATCTGTGTGAAAGGACTTGCACCCCCAAGCCTGCTCTTCTGGGTGTTGTTGTTGTTGTTGTTGTTGTTGTTGTTGGTGGTGGTGGTGGTGGTGGTGGTGGTGGTGGTGGTGGTGGTGGTGGTGGTTGTTACTGTGTTTGCTCTGGCAGCTTCATATCCTTCCCATCCCAAAAATAACTTTAAATATAAACACTATAAACAGGCATCTCAGTCCCTCAGAACTAATTGGGCTTCTAAAGAACAAATAAATACGTGCCTAGATGCATAGGGCCCAATGTTTGTCTTGCAGGCAACTAAGCCAGTGTGATCCTCAGCACCAGCTGCATAGAACCACCCTGAGCTGAAGTTTGGCTCCTTCGCTGTTGATGAATCAATCAGAAACCTGCAAGATATTTCTGATAGCCAGCTATCAGTGTCAGTAAGACCCTGAGCATAGCACTTCTCTGACTGTCTGCAGCATTGTCACCCACAAAGATGTCCATAGGTCCCTTTGGGAAAAGAGCAGAAGAACCACACACTATGGATGTGCTGTGGATTCACAACAAAAACCCTTCCCATGGGTAAGATTGCTAGATTTAGCCAATAAATATATGAGACAATCAGCTGCCTTTGAACTTTGGGCAAACAAGGAAATAATAGATAATAATAAAAGGCATATTCTTGCCACTTTTCTGCTTTGGCAAGAAAGGCAAAGCCTGCCTTTGGCCTTGGTAGCAAGTATCCTGTTTGCTGACATTCTTCACAATTCTCTTATGGCCGTGCCACTTTGGTGATTGCATATCCAGCCTTGCAGACCCTTAGGTCATTGTGACTATCTGGCCTGCTTTGTAGTATTTTGCTTTGTGGTCTTCTTGTTAGACCCAGGGCCTCAGCCATGCAAAACACATGCTTCATTGCCAATGCCAACACCCCTGTTTCCACTCACCAGTTTGCCCAGGAGCAGAAACACAGTCCTGGGCTCTCCTATGAGAACTGTCTTTCCCTCATTGAGTTTTCTTGTGTCATAGATCATCTGTGTCAGCATGCATCCTTTCTGCATCTTCCAGTACTTTCTCACAGTTGTCAAGAATGAACCAGAACATTACATGCTATGTTACAAAACTGGTTGTGTACGAGCAGGTATATGTATTTAATTTGTACTTGAGTTCCTGAGAATACCTTCCCAGGTTGGCACTGAGTGATCACATGATGAGAGATATATGATGATGTTATTATATATGTGATATAATGAACTAAATATAAGGTATATTTGATATATAACATTATGAGAAATATATTTATAGTAGACACAGTGGAAGGAAGCAGAGGGGAAATTTTTCCCATCTCGCTGGATTCTTCCTGTGCTGGCCAATTACCTTATTTTTTGCTCTCTAAGATGCACCTGACCATAAGTCACACATAGTTTTTAGATGCTTTCCTCCCCTGCTCTCAGGCTTCACAGCTCCAGGTGGCATTCGCTCCATAAGACATATTTTTGGGGAAAAGGGTGCGTCTTATGGTACGAAAAATATAATTAAAATATCACACCAGTTAGAAAGTGAAAAGACCAAATTTAATTGCATGTCTTTTTTTTAATTTTTAACAATATATTTAACAATATATGTTTTTATCTTCATTATAAAGTCTACTCATTTCCAGTAATTTTGTCCTTTGAGTTCTATAGTAAGTGAACTTGGTTTCTTAATTCTCCTTCTTCTAACTCATTGTCTATAGAAAGGCAACAGATTTGGGTATATTACTTTTGTATGCTACCACATTACTAAGTATAGTAACTACTTAATTACTTAATTATTTTTGGTAGTTTTTTAGTGGAATCTTTAAGGTTTTCTATATGTACTATCATGTCATCTGCAAAATAGTGATAGTTTTCTCCTTTTCTCATTTGAATTTATTTCATAATGTTTTCTTGCTTAATTGCTCTTGTGAAGATTAGCAAAACTGTGTTGAACAAGAGTAAAGAGTATAAGAATAAGAGAGAACAAATTGTCTCATTTTAGAATGAGAAAAGCTTTCTTTGTGAGTGAAGAGATTGGGTCATACCTCAATGTGCTCAATAGCTTACTCCTGTCTCTGACTTAAGGATCACTCTGAACTTGTGTTGACCATGTGTAAGGTCAGCAGCACCCTTTGCAAGTTGTGCTATTTCTCCAGTTACAAAAAGCCATTTTTTTTTTTTTTTGGTTTTTAGGTCACACCTGTCATACTCTACACTCAGAAATTGCTCCTGGCAGGCTCATATGGGATGCCGGGATTCGAACCACCATCCTTCTGCATGCAAGGCAAATGCCTTACCTCCATGCTATCTCTCCGGCCCCACCTTTATTTATTCTTAACTTTTATTTTTATTTATTTTTTCTTTTTTTCTTTTTACTTATTTTTAACACTGAGTATATTTGCTGTAGGTTTGTCATATAGGGCCATTAGTGTGTTGATACATTTTTTCCTATTTTCATTATGTTGCAAGTTTTAAATATAATTACTTAAATTTTTTAATGCTTTTTGCTATATGTACTGCTATGACTGTATCTTTCTGTTATTTATCTTTATTTTTTATCTATATAACACATGTGGTGTTTATTTATTTATTTATTTATTTTTGGTTATTGGGTCACACCTGGCAGCGCTCAAGGATTACTCCTGGCTCTATGCTCAGAAATCGCTCCTGGCAGGCTCAGGGGACCATATGGGATGCCGGGATTCGAACCACTGACCTTTTGCATGCAAGGCAAATGCCTTACCTCTATGCTATCTCTGGCCCCTTATCTTTCTTTTTTTTATTATTGTAAGAATTTATTGAAGAGACAAAATTGATTAACATAGTGAGGTAGACTAACATAACATAATATAGTGACATAGCATAACATATAAATGATATAATAATAATACATGTAAGTCAAAGAAAGTTTCTGATTAAAAACACAATTTTTTCCATAATGGCTTACATATCTTTCACAGTAGTATTTTAGGTACATATTAACATTGAATCAGGGGAATACCCATCACCAACTATGTCCTCCCCCCATTCCATTTCCCTTTCTACAACCCATATACCCCACCATCACCCCCTGGGCTGCTATAGTAGGTGGACCCCTCTTTGTCTGGCTTACTATTAGTGATCACATATCAGTTTGGTCCTGGAACCCTCCCTTGTTTCCCCCTCTTTATCTTTCTTTCTGTTATTTTGAATCTGTTATCTTATTGATTTGCATATTTTAACCAATCCTGCAGCCCTGGAACAAGCGCCTTAGTCATGATGTATGATTCTTTTATGGTACAGTTGTATTCAATATTTTTCCCTGAAATTTTGTTGAGGATTTTTGCTGCTGTAATCATTGGAAACATTTTACTCTAATAGAAAGGGTCAATGGGGGTATTTGTTTTATTTTGGTGCCTGAGCCACTGAGAATTCTTAGGACTTACTCCTAGATTTGTGCTCAGGAATTGTTCCTGGTAGTACTGTGTGTAGGGGGATCATTTGTGATGCCAGGTAACAAAGGTCAGCAATATGCAAGGCAAGTAGGCAAGTATCTTAATCCCCGGAATATCTCTCCAGCATAGAAGCTGTCAGTCTGATAGTAGTGAGTGGCTCTAGGATTTTGGTGCTTGGAGTTGTGTGGTACATAAATTTAAAAGTGTAAAGCTGTGATCTTAAATATATGATAATATAATCCAGTGATAAACCATGTTTAATTATGTACACTTAGAAAATTAATATGAATGCAAAACTTGGAGTAAATAGGACAAAATAAAAAATTTTATACTGAGCTAAGGACAGAGAACTATACTGAGCTTAATCAAGGAGATTAAAGAGTGACACCTACACAAAAATAGATTAACTACTTAATCTATTTGCTCTCTTATATCTATAAGCTTCTCCATTGACAAGTTATTTCTGGAGATGGCTCTAAATGTGAGTCATAGCCCCAATCTTTTTCCTTAGACGTAGTTAAGTAACAAATCTTGTTTCCTGAAGCTTATAGACGTAATATATATTAGCTCAAAAGAACCCATATGCCAACATGATGTGTAGATCTCTGGGCATCTTGGGAAAGCCTGTCCTTCTATGCTTTTATATATTCTCTGAGATCTCTTTTCAAAATAAAATAATAATTTAAAATATAAGTGGTAGCAAAATTTAGCACACTGAGTTTGATAGAATGCCTTTAAGCTCTGGACAGCCTTTCATCCATTTGTTGGTTTCTTTGGCTCGGCTGAATTTCAGGCACCACAGCCTGAAGCTGATTGATTGGCAGTAGTACAATAGATGTACCAAAAACCTACCTAAGTCATTTGAGGTACTGTTGTAAGGGCTTAAAAGCATTTTAAAGCCCAGAAAATTGAAGTAGCATTTTAAAAATTATACCCTGACTATAATTCTCAGAAAATGCAGCCCATTTTCATTCTTATATAGAATTATATCATTCATTTCCCAGCTTTAATGGAGTTAGTAGATTTGGAATCAGTAGATGATAGATAGGACTTCGTCCATTTTAAGCAGTGTGTTCCTGATTCTGATTCTACCTAAGTTTGCCAAAGTAGGTCTCCTTGAGAGTTTTTTTTTTCCTGAAATTTTAAAATAAATCTGAGGAAAGTTGAGTTAAATTAAATCATTTTAGAATATTTTTTATCTTTTTACTAACTTTATCTCATTTTAGATACAATTAGGTATATTTAAATTTTAATATGTGTTGTAAGATAAAAAGGCAAAATAGGATTTAATAATATCCTATAAGGTCTTCAAGTTATAGATAATATACAGATCCAAAACCTAGCAACTAGCAAATTTTTTTTGAATTTTTTTGGTTTTATTTGTTTGGGTTTGGGGCCATACCTGATGGTACTCGGTATTCACTCCCGGCGATGCACAGCGGACCATATGGGATGCATAGGATCACACCCAGCTCGGCTTCATGCAAAGCAAGCACTTTAACTGCTACACTATCACTTCAGCTCTTTTTTTTTTTTTTTCCAGAATTTTTTAACTGGTTGGGAAAGCACAGGATTTTAGAAGTACCCTACCAATATGGAAAATTCTAAGGTTTAAGAGTGTGTTGGGAATCTCAGCCCTTCTTACATTGGACCATATCTGAATTGTGACAGTCAGAACAGCATAGAGTATTTGGTTTGCTTTTGAAATTAAGGATGTAAAGCCATAAAGTCTTGATACAGCGAAATCATGGGTGAAAGTGTAATCTATCAATTTCCTGTTACTTCCTTCTATGAATTAGGCGCTTTTTACCTGAGAGTCTATCGCCATCTACTGGTGGTTTTTTATATTCATCATATAATGATGTAATGCTTTTTTTTAATTGCTTTATTTAGGTTCTGTGTTTACAGTGCCTAAAGGTGTTTACAAAATTGTTCATTGTTACATCATCTTCACAAGTGCACCCTTCCCTAAGACAGGAAATTTGCCTCTCTCTCCTCTCTCCCCTCTCTCTCCCCTCTCTCCTCTCTCCCCTCTCTCCCCTCTCTCCCCTCTCTCCTCTCTCCTCTCTCTCTCCTCTCTCTCTCCTCTCTCTCTCCTCTCTCTCTCCCCTCTTTCTCCTCTCTCTCTCCTCTCTCCTCTCTCTCCTCTCTCTCCTCTCTCTGTCCTCTCTCCCCTCTCTCCTCTCTCTCCTCTCTCCCTTCTCTCCTCTCTCCTCTCTCACCCCTCTCTCTCTCCCCTCTCTCCTCTCTCCTCTCTCCTCTCTCCTCTCTCCTCTCTCCTCTCTCACCCCTCTCTCCCCTCTCTCCTCTCTCCTCTCTCCCCCCTCTCTCTCCCCTCTCTCTCCTCTCCTCTCTCCTCTCTCTCCCCTCTCTCTCCTCTCTCTCTCCTCTCTCCCCTCTCTCCCCTTTCTCCCCTCTCCTCTCCCCCCCCCTCTCTCTCCTCTTCAATCCTTTTTGACAATGATTTGCCATTGTTAATGGAAAGGTGCCTTGCATGTCACTTTCTCTCCTTTCAGACCAAGTTCTTGTCCAGAGTGATCAGTTCCAATTACCATTGTCCTGGTAGACCCTTCTCTATTCTAACTGCACTCTCTGCTCTTTGTGGTGAGGTTTCTACCCTGGGTTGGACCTTCTGAATGCTTATCTTTTTAAACTAATTTGGGGAAGGTCGTTATCAATGAATATATTTTATCTTAAAATTTAATAAAAGGAGCAGGGAATCCTAAATGGAGCAGGGAAAGCCTCTTCAACAAGTGGTGTTGGCACAATTGGATAGCCACTTGCAAAAAATTAAACTTAGACCCCCAGCTAACATCATGTACAAAGGTAAAATCCAAATGGATTAAAGACCTCGATATCAGCCCCAAAACCATAAGATATATAGAACAGCACATAGGCAAAACACTCCAGGACATTACAGGCATCTTCAAGGAGGAAACTGCACTCTCCAAGCAAGTGAAAGCAGAGATTAACAGATGGGAATATATTAAGCTGAGAAGCTTCTGCACCTCAAAGGAAATAGTGCCCAGGATACAAGAGCCACCCACTGAGTGGGAGAAACTATTCACCCAATACCCATCAGATAAGGGGCTAATCTCCAAAATATACAAGGCACTGACAGAACTTTACAAGAAAAAAAACATCTAACCCCATCAAAAAATGGGGAGAAGAAATGAACAGACACTTTGACAAAGAAGAAATACTCATGGCCAAAAGACACATGAAAAAATGTTCCACATCACTAATCATCAGGGAGATGCAAATCAAAACAACGATGAGATACCACCTCACACCCCAGAGAATGGCACACATCACAAAGAATGAGAATAAACAGTGTTGGCGGGGATGTGGAGAGAAAGGAACTCTTATCCACTGCTGGTGGGAATGCTGTCTAGTTCAACCTTTATGGAAAGCGATATGGAGATTCCTCCAAAAACTGGAAATCGAGCTCCCATACGATCCAGCTATACCACTCCTAGGAATATACCCTAGGAACACAAAAATACAATACAAAAACCCCTTCCTTACACCTATATTCATTGCAGCTCTATTTACCATAGCAAGACTCTGGAAACAACCAAGATGCCCTTCAACAGACGAATGGCTAAAGAAACTGTGGTACATATACACAATGGAATATTATGCAGCTGTCAGGAGAGATGAAGTCATGAAATTTTCCTATACATGGATGTACATGGAATCTAGTATGCTGAGTGAAATAAGTCAGAGAGAGAGAGAAAAACGCAGAATGGTCTCACTCATCTATGGGTTTTAAGAAAAATGAAAGACACCCTTGTAATAATAATTTTCAGACACAAAAGAGAAAAGAGCTGGAAGTTCCAGCTCACCTCAGGAAGCTCACCACAAAGAGTGATGAGTTTAGTTAGAGAAATAACTACATTTTGAACTGTCCTAATATTGAGAATGTATGTGGGAAATGTACAGCCTGTTTAGGGTACAGGCGGGGGTTGGGTGGGGAGGAGGGAGATTTGGGACTTGGGTGATGGGAATGTTGCACTGGTGATGGGTGGTGTTCCTTTTATGACTGAAACCCAAACACAATCATGTATGTAATCAAGGTGTTTAAATAAAAAAAATTAAAATTATGCATTAAAAAAAATAAAGTGAATATTAATTTTTTCACTGAAAAAAAAAAAGAAATAAAACTGCAGTTCACAGGCAGATGTAACTCAGGTTCAGCAAATATATATATTATTAAAAATAAAACTCTATGGCCAACTTGATTGAGAGTCATTGCCTGCTTTGAAGCTGAATATTATAAAGGAACCTCTGTGCTTAGATCAGGGCACTTAACTGGGTAAGAAGGACTCAACCTGCTTTCCTATTCAGCTGTGGGTTGGGTCAGAAAAAAAAAAAATTTAATATGAAAAAAGCACTGTCTACTTCAGGGAAACACCCAAATGAGGATTTGTGGGATTATGAAATACATATGTCATCACCATCCTAAATTTCTAAGCCATGTTTTGAAGACTGAGGTTACTGCAACCAAGGGTAGATTCTCTAGCAAAGACACTGAAATAGAGCAGGACAGACCAAGATGCTTAGTAATAATAAAAATGCACGTGGGACCAGAGAGATAGCACAGTGGTGGGGCGTTTGCCTTGCATGCAGAAGGATGGTGGTTCAAATCCCAGCATCCCATATGATTCCCCGTGCCTGCCAGGAGTAATTTCTGAGCAGAGAGCCAGAAGTGACCCCTGAGCGCTGCTGGGTGTGACCAAAAAAAATTTTTTGTGCATCACTTTGTTCCTTTAATTACTTTGTTATTTCATTTTTTTTAAAATCTTTGTTCCTTTTATATATTTTTTATTTCTATTTTTATCTTTTTTGGGTGTGTGACCTGTTTCTGTTTTCTTCTCTTTCCACCCCCAAATGCACCGGCAATATAATGTAGCACCATTTTCCCCCTGCAAAGACACACTAAAAAAAGGGGAAATCTTACTATAAAAATGAGCTCTTGTCTACTAGGGATAAGAACTCATACTTGTTTACAATACAGGGACATCTCCCACCTTGAAAATATGTCACGTGGACCCAACTTAGACCCCAGGTGATTAGACACCATCCATACAGCCTTGAACCCTGGATCCCAGACATTGAAACGACGCAGTTCTTCACAACAGCTACAGGAAACAAATCCCATCCGGGACATCCTTAATACCGCTGGGCCACCAACAAGTGCCAACTCTAATATGATATCCTGACAATGAGGAAAATGGGAACAACTTGACCTAAGAGCAGGTTATCCTACCTCACCAGCTAACGATAAGACAAAATCAGAAGACTTGTCATTCTTTGGTCTGTCCAAATGCCAAGATCGCGATTTACAGATGACTGGCTGATAGTACCATGACCGGACTGTATGTATCCTGGGACCAATAAAAAAGCCCTAGTCTAGGGTTTGAGCTACAACCTGCACAACAACCATGATCTCCAGTTTCAAAGGTCTGTCTGAGACAATTGCAATGGAATGGGTCTTCTGGAAACATAACGACGCTATCCTAGGCTCTATCCTAGGATCAGCACAAAGACCAAGACCACCAACCACAGAAGATGGATTAAAATGACACTGAGGGAACAGAACTTCTAGAACCACAAAGAAAGACATCATCATAAGTTGCACTCCTTGACCTGTGCAGATACCGAGATCTCTAGACACAGAGGTCTGATTTTATCACCCAGGACGGAGCAGAAGTCTTCCAAACACCACGAAAGCACCAAGGGGAGAGTAAATGAACCTGAACTGAGTCTATAGTTAACCCCATGACAGTATACTCCAAGGGTGGAGAAATCCTGTATCTCTTAGGCCAAGGGAATTTCTTCTCAAATGACCCCAATATTTACTGTGCCTGTGCAGGAGGGGGAAAAAAAGGCAAAAAGCACAAAACAATTTATTTATCTATCTAGTTTTGGTCAATTTCTTTGTTTTGGTGTGGTTATTGAAATTGAATGTTGAATAATTGAATATTGAAATAAATATTTATTTTTTTTCTTCTTTTCTTTCTTTATGTGCCTGCCATGTTTTTTTTATCTCAAGACCATTGCTTTTATGTGGTGCTTATATTTATTGTTGGAGTGCTCACTGGATATTTTATTTGACACTTCTTTTTGTACTTTTGGGATGTTTCACCTTCTTTTTTCCCTTCGTCTCTCAAACTGATGATGAGAGTCTCTAGAAGGACTCCGCCCATTTTCGGAGTATTTTATTTTTACCCCAGTTTATTACTTTTCTCTTCTTCAAACAAAACCACATAACTTGAACTATGTAGTCCTGCCTCCCAAGTGGGCGGGGGGAATAAGGGAGGTACCAAGACCAAACAGGTGTAAGACCACTAAGTAGTAAGCTAGGCACAGAGGGGACCACGTATTCTAGCAGCCCCAGGGGTGAAGCAGGAGGATATGGGAGGTAGGACGGGAACGAAGGTGTAGGGAGGACAATTCGGTGATGGGAATCCCCCTGATTTTATGTTAATATGTACCTAAAATATTATTGTCAACAATATGTAAGCCACTATAATCAAAATAAAAATTATATTAAAAAAAGAAAGAAAGAAAGAAAAGAAAATGCACATAAAAAATAGCCACTTGG